>NW_006921635.1:11474855-11489837 GCF_000298275.1 Orycteropus afer afer
GGGTACTGAGAGGACTGAGGAGTCAGGGCCTGGGTGCTCATGGCAGGGGGACAGAGGTCTTTATTCTACTCACATTGGATTCGAGGTCACCGGATGCAGGATGACCTGGGGTGCCCGGGTTGGCGTCTCTGGCACTGGTACCACATCTGAAAACCAGAGGTTGGACAGTGGGAAGCCGAACATGGACACCACCTCACCCCAAAGCCTGATTTGCTAGAGATGCTGGCCAATACCCTTTCTTCCTTCCTTCCTCAACCACCTAGACTTTATCTTCTCAGATGCACCAGGGTTCTGGATGACACAGCCATGAAGTTCCACACTGCTGACTCAGGGGCTACCAGAAGCCCAAGGTTCTGGTCGGAATCCATCTGGATGATTCTGAATCCTCCCCCCTCCTGTGTTCCCTTTGGGATGATGAGGTTGCTCAGTTTCATGGTTCTCAGTACCCAACTCAAGCCCCTCTGGTCATTTCTCCCTTCCTCATGGCTCTGGATCCCTCCTTCCCTTGTAGACCACCATCTCAGGCCTTTCCACTGTGCCCTTGGGCCCTCCCACCTTCCCCTTCTCCACTTCCACATCCAGCCACTGTCCTGGGTCAGGGGACTCCACTAACACCCTCTCTGACCTCGTGCACCCCAACAACATTGCCCTCCACTCTACTCCAGCAACTCCCACATCTCAATGGGGCTTGCTGAGAAGAGGCTGTTTCCGGCTCACACAACTCACCTGGGAAGATGAACTGCTGCTTGTACTTGTAGTAGTGGGATGCTTGCAAAAGACAGAAAACACGATGAGTTAGCCACGGCCTTCTAAACCAGTGGCCATTAAGTCCATTGCAACTCATGGCGGCCTACTGAGTGTGGCCCAGGAGCTATGCCTCCAGATGCCAAAATGGGCTCCCAGAGTGATCATGTGGTCATTCTCTGCTCAAGCCCAGGGGGTTCCATACATCTACAGACACGCCAAATTATGAAGGACGAGGACAAAGATAAAGATGCCAGAGCCCTAAACATTGAGGCCGTAGAAGTCCCTGAGGGGTACAAAGAGTTAACATGCTTGGGTGCTGCTGGGAGGCTGAAAGTTTGAGTCTAGTCAGGATCAGCTTTGGGAAATGGTTTAGCTATCTGCTTCCAAAAACAACAGCCATTGAAAGCGCTATGTACTTTGACACACATGGGGTCACCACGAGTCAGAATCAATGCAACCGTGTCTGGTGGTTTTACAGCTTTGGAGCTGAAAAGATGAATGAACTATATCCTACCCCCCAGAAGCTCACAGCTAAGGGGAGTCTCCATAGGGCATCATGACCTGGGATGTACAAGGCCAGGCAGGAAGACTGTCTCTAAAGGACTGGACACGTTCCTTGTCCACAAGAGTGGGTGGGTGGAAGGTGATTTCTCCATGGATGGGCTGATGCTGGGCATCTAAAGGTGAAGATGTGAAAAAAAAAAAAAAAGACCCAGTCCCTGGACCCCAAGCCAGCCATTTGTATATTTGAAATATCTACCTGTGGTGAAAGTATAAATAGGTAACACTTTAGGGAGGGCAACCTCACAACATGTATCAAGAGCCTTAAAAAAGCACTTAGGCCAGGGAGGTGCATTCTGTAGAACAGTCAACCACGGGAGAGCAGAAGGGCAGCATTTGCACAGGGTGGTAGCTCAGAGGGCAGGGATGCATAGGAGAGAAGGACACAGGGAGAAGGTAACCACAGGGAGGAGGTGGGAAGAGAGCTATTACAGTATGGGGATTGCAGTCAATGTCACAAAACAAAATGTGTATGAACTGTTGGATGGAAATTAATCTGCTCTGTAAACTTTCAGCCAGATCACAAAAAAAAAAAAAAAAAAAAACCCAAAAACCATGCATTTGTGCTTTGGCCCAGCATTTACTCTGTTTACTCTCTAGAAATTTATTTTAAAGAAATAATCAGAGGTCTATGCAAATGTATGAACAAGGATGTTCATCACAGCATTATTCATAAAACAGAGAAATTATTTAAATGTCCTGAGGGGAGGTTACCAAGGATGAGCCCAGAGGGTCTGAGCCTGGGACTAAGATGCTAAACTTATAAAGTTGAATCCCACTCTGCCTTTGGAAATGTGTGAAAAGCTGGAGAGACTCTAACTCTCCAGGTCTCACTTTCCACGTGTGTAAAATGGGGACAGTCATAGGTCCCCTTCTCCCAGGGCTGGATCTTGCCTTCCTGAGAGAAGGATGCACAGTGGGTTCTGGGTAAGCATTAGCCACGATGAGTTAGCCAAGGGCTTCTAAACCCAGTGGCCGTCAAATCCATTGTGACTCATGGCGGCCTACTGAATGTCACAGTAGAACTTCCCTCCACAGGGTTTTCAATGGCTGATTTTTCAGAAGTAGATCATGAGACCTCTCTTCCAAGGCAGACTCGAACTTCCAACCTTTTGGTTAACAGCTGAGCATATTAGGTTTTTGCACCACCCAGGGACTCCCGTGTCTTCCTAAGTTCTTAATCAATAGACAAGAATGACTTATAATTTAAGAGGCAGTTCAACTGTGACGTCATTTGCTCTGGGAAACAGACTGACCACTCCCCCTGAAGTTGGAATTGGCTTCCAAGCTCCCTCAGGACAGAGAGTATCCCAGGACCCCAGCCCCTGGTTCTGGCTCACGCATGTGCTCAAAGCCTGTGTGCGGAGTGAATCAACCCTCTTTCATAAAGAAAGCAGTGGAAACTTTTTGGTTAGTCCATTCCAAAATGGGCCACGCTGATGGACGACTATTGATTCTGTGAAACAGGGGGTCTGGAATGGGAAGCAAGTTATCCCAGGCCACAGAGCATTTAAAGAAAATCCACCTCAGAGATGGCTGGGGCCCCTCTCCCTTAGGTAGCCTGGGCTTTTCATTACACACAGCCAGGTCGTCAACTGAAGCTAAAATTAACAAAAGAAATACTACCCAGGGGCTTATCAAGAGGCTTAGCTGCTCTCATCCCTCCTCAGCTCTGACCGACGTGGTATTCCATGCCGGCAGAAAAGGTTAGCTGGCCGTTACACTTGTTAAGAAGGAGGGTTTGAGAAGGGCGATTGAGAAGGGACAGGTGTCAGGCAGTGGGGCACGCAAACGGCTCTGTGGGCAGCACCAGCAAGCCCCCTCCTCGCCCCCTCCGCGTGCCCCCTCCTGATGACTGAATGGGAGACAGTGGACAGGCGAGGAAGAGGGCACTGCCCTGCATGCTTCCACCAGCCGAAGCCTCCAAGAAGCAGCTGAGGAATCCACGTGGGTGCTCAGGAGAGCCGGGTGGCTTCTGGCTCTTGGCTTCTAAGAGAACTTGGGGCCAGGAGGTTTCGGGTGACTGGGAGGGCAGAGAGGCAAGCAGGCAACTCTGAACCACTTGTGCTCCTGCATGCCCACTTGCACTCCCGTGGAGCCAGCGTGGTCTTCCAGAAGGAGTCTGACCAAGGCAGCTCCTGCTTAACCTTTCCATTGCTTCCCATTGCATCTCAAATCAAACAGAAATTCCTGCCATGCCTGACAAGGTGCCATGTGGCCTCACCTACTGGGTCTGTGCAACTGGGCTTAGAAGACTCTCTTTGTTTACAACACTTGGGCCATGGGGGACATTCTTTCAGCTCCTCTACTGGCCTGTGCCTAAGGCACTTGACTGCTAACCAGAAGGCTGACAGTTGCAACCCACTAGCCACTCCTCAGAAGGAAGGTTGAGCAATCTACTTCCGTAGTGATACTGCCTCGGAAACCCAAGGAGGGGTCGCTATGAGGCGGGTCCGACTCGATGGTACATAACAACAACACAACACTGGCTTGTGCTCCTACCTGTGGCAGGGCCTCTGCAGTGCCCCTTTCTCTGCTGGACAGCCCCTCCTTCAGAACGCAGAGACTCCGAGCCTCCGCCTACATTGGTCCTGGCTTGCCTTGGCTTATACCACTGTTCTCTTCCTCCCTTGCATTTATCACAATCTTGAATCCAATTTTCATGTGCATGCTTGCTCAGCGAACACCCGAGTCTCCCACTAAGCCAGAAACTCCATGAGACCGGGAACGGTGGTAGACAGAGATGTCCACATCGAATCCCTGTGGCCTGTGAATATGTTACCCAGCATGGAGAAAAAGGGGCTCTGCAGACAGGACTGAGCTAAGGATCTTGAAAAGGGGACATTCTCCTGGATTGTCTGAGTGGGGCCAGTGTGACCACAAAGGTGCTTATGAGAGCAAGGTCAGACTCAGAAAGAGAGAGCTTTGAAGATACTACACTGCTGGTCTTAGAGATAGAGTAAGGGCCCATGAGCCAAGGAATGCAGGCAGCTTCTAGAAGCTGGAAAAGGCAAGCAAGTGGACTCTCTCCTCCAGCTGCCCTGCTCACACCTTGTTTTAGCGCATGGGAGCTGACTTCAGACTTCTGACCTCCATAACCAGAAGAGAATATGTCTGTGTTGTGTTAAGCCATCAAGTTTGTAGTAAGTTGTTAGTTACAGCAACTACAGGAAATACATACAGAAGCCATGTCTGCTTTCCCACTATTCCACACCTAGTGCCTACTACAGCACCTGTGGCGGAGCAGATGCTCAATAGATATCTGTTAAGGGAACAAATGGACACATGCAGTCTGAGGGCCTGGAAGACAATCCGAAGAGAAAAACTGCAGCCTGGAGCAGTGCATGAAATGTAAGCCATTCAGTCACTCATTCATTGTTCATTCAACATCCATTCACCTAGCGCCTCTGTATTAGAAAAAGGAGTCCCTGGGTGGCACAGAGGAACTCTGGTGGTGCAGTGGTTAAACACTTGGCTGCTAACTGAAAGGTTGGTGGTTTGAACCCACCAGCCACTCTGTGAGAGAAAGATGAGGCAGTCTGCTTCTGAAACAATTGCAGCCTTGGAAACCCTATGGGGCATTTCTACTCTGTGCTGTACGGTCACTATGCGTTGAATTTTATGGTTACAGGTTTTTGCTGTAATAGACAATGTGTTGGGTTTTGGGTGTAGGATGGTACATGAAGCAGACACGTTTCCTGGTCTCATGGAGCTGACATTCTGGTGGAGGAGAAGGACACTAAAAAATAAGGAAATTAACAAGCTCCTGTCAGGGAGTGATGAGCATTGTGTTGACTATAAAAGAGGGAAGAAACAGGGTGATGAGGGGAGGAGGTTCTGGAAGGGAGGGACCACTCTCATGAGCCCAGTGGCCCAGCCCAAGTGAGATCTCAGAAATCTGCAATCCCCACCACAGGTGGGTCCTGCTTTCTTGTTTCTCTCTTTGGGCCATGACAATTTGCCATTTCCTCGAGTGTGTGTGTGTGTGTGTGTGTGTGTGGTGGGGGCCAAGATGGTGCTGTTGTTGTTGAGTGTCATTGAGTCAATTTTCAACTCATAGTGACTCCATGTAACAGAATTGCCCTTAGGGTTTCTAGGCTGTAATCTTTATGGAGAAAAGACTGAAGTTGTCAAGGATTTCATTTTACTTGGATCCATAGTCAATGTTCGTGGAAGCAGCAGCCAGAAATCAAATGCATTAGGCAAATCTGCTACAAAAGACGTCTTTGAAGTGTTAAAAAGCAGAGATATTTCTTTGAGCACTAAGGTGTGCCTGACCCAAGCCATGGTATTTTCAATTGCCTCATATGCATGCAAAAGCTGGACAATGAATAAGCAAGACTGAAGAAGAGTTGAAGCATTTGAATTATGGTGTTGGTGAAGAACACAGAATGTACTGTGGAATGCTAATAGGATGAAAATATCTGTCTTGGAAGAAGGATAGTCAGAACGATCCTTGGAAGCGAGGATGGCAAGATTTCACCTTATAAACTTTAGACATCTTATCAGGAGCGACCAATCCCTGGAGAATGCCATCATACTTGGTAAAGCAGAGGGTCACCGAAAAAGAGGAAGACCTTCAAGGAGATGGATTGACACAGTGGCTTCAACAATGGACTCAAACACAGCAACGATTGTGAGGATGGTGCAGGACCAGGCAGTGTTTCGCTCTTTTGTACATAGTGTTGCCACCATGAGTCAGAACTGACTCAATGACACCTAACAAAAACAACAGTCTTTATGGGAGTATAAAGATTTATCCTATGGAATAGCTGGGTGAGTTCAAAGCACCAGCCTTTTGGTTAGCAGGCAAAAGATGATGCTAGGTAGATCCAAAGGTAGAAGGTTTTTGAATACCACACTTTCAGAAACCTGCCCTACACTCCCTTATAGAACCCCTTCATGTCTCTTGGCACAGCAGATGTCACAATAACCTCTTGTTGTTACTCCCTCTTGACAGATAGAAACTGAGACCTAAACAGACTCAGTGCTGCTCAAGGCCACAGAGCTAGGAAGGAGCAAAGCGGAGGGGTATCTATCTACCCAGCACACTTGACACATCACCCTATGCTGTGCTGTGTCCAACAAGGTGCCAGAGTTCAGAAGACAAGGGTGGAGAAGAAGGCAGGCAAGTGACTGGAGTACAAGGACAGATACTGCCAAGCTGCACACTCCACACTTTCTTTTCTAACTATAAACTCTCTCTTCATGTGTCCTGAGGTTGACAGATAAGTGAAACACAGCCATTAGACCTACATCTCCTTTTGGATAAGAATCATCTAGCTTAATTAAAGCTGGGAACATTTTATGCCTCAGTGTAAACTTGAGCAGTTTCAGAAAACTCAGCATCTGGCAGAGAACCAGACTCAAAGCTCCATTTCCCATTAACAGAGTCTCACGGTCAAGTGTGTGATGGCTATCACCAAGTCCTTGTAGGGACAGGACAGGCACCTGTCACCTTGGACAAATTTCATTAAAGGCGTCCTACAGATAGTGGTATCACCTAACTGGACATCTGGGAGGCCCTACTTTGTTTTCCATTTCAGCAATGCATTTTATTATTATTATTCAATTATGAAACTCATGCATGCTCCTCATTATTACATACATTATAGACATGTACAAAATGAAGTCCTTCTCCTTAGAAGTGGCTGTCATGAAGTTCTTATGAACTGGTACAGATTGAATTATGTCCTTTCCACAAAGCATGGACTGAAATGCTAGGAAGGAAGACTGAAGAAGAACTATGCATTTGAATCATGGTGTTGGTGAAGAATCTTGAAAATACCATGGACTTCCAGAAGAATGAACACATCTGTCTTAGAAGCAGTGCAGATGGAATGCTCCTTAGAGACGAGAATGGCCAGACTTCGTTTCATGTACTTTGGTCATGTTGTCAGAAGGGACCATTCCCTGGGAATGGACATCAGCAGAGGGTCAGCAAAAAAAGGGAAGACCCTCAATGAGATGGACTGACACAGTGGCTGTAATGATGGGTTCAAGCATGGCAACAGTTGTGAGGAAGGTGCAGGACTGGACAGTGTTTTGTTTCATTGTACATGGGATCACTGTGAGCTGACTTGACAATACCTGACAACAACAACCTGCTGTGGATGTGACTGTCCTTGGAAATAGACCTTTCTTTGTTATGTTAATTAGGTCATGCCCAAGTAGGGGGGCTCCTAAGCCTAGTAACTTTTGAGTTATAAAAAGAGCAGAATTGACACAGAGGGAAGACAGATGGCAAGGAATGCTAAGGATTGCTGGCAGATGTCAGAAACCAGGTCAGACGCTCACAGAAGGAGTTGACAGGGCTGACACCCTGATTTGGTCTTTCAGCCTAAAGAACCATGAGAAAATAAATTTCTGTTCTTTAAAGCCACTCGCTTGTGATATGTATGTTATAGCAGCACGAGGTGACTAAGACATGCATATACAAATACATATATATACAATACAATCTACATCTATAAACAGACATAATTATCGTATAGTAAGTAGGAATGTGATTATAACTATTGCTCTGTAAATTACTTGTTTTTCTACATAACCCATTCTAAGGATCTCTTTCCACGCCAGGCTATCTATATGGAGCTACAGTATTCTTTTAAAGGTGGCAGAGGATTTAGTTTTATTGATGTTATATTTATTTATAAATATAAAGATGTATTTACATTACATATATCCTACCACTCCCCCCTTGATGGGCACTGAAGTTGATTCCGTGTTTCACTATGCAATGAAATCCTTACACAAAGGTCCCTGTGCCCTTGTGCAAGCTTTTCTGTATAAAAAACTGCTATTGCTGGTCAAGGAAATGCACATTTAAGATTTTAACAGACAAAGCTACATCACCCTCCAGAAAGGTGTACTCAACACATACTCCCGACAGCACCAGGCTATGTGGGGATTTCATCTTTATTTCCACAATTCTGTCTATGCCCATATTATTTAGCACTGAAGGTCTGAAATGCCAAAAATGATAGAGAGCCATTGGAATTTTTCTTTTTTTAATCACCGTGTTTACCTGATCATGAAAATAAAATTAAAAACAACCCCCCCTTACAAAAATGCAGTTGAGTTGACTCCTCTGACTCATGGTGACCCCATGTGTGTCACAGCAGAACTGTGCTACATATGGGCTTTTAATGGCTGATTTTTCAAAAGCAGACAGCCAGGCCTTTCTACCAACAAGTCTCTGGGTAGACTCAAAATCCCAGCCTTTGGGTCAGAAGTTTAGTGCCTTAACCATCTGTACCTCCAGAGACTCCAATAATGAAAATAGCTTAAACAAATTAACTGCTGTGTTAACTGCGTCTCTGGTGTCTTCCCCCAAAGGACCCCTTAGCCCACTTCCCCAAAGATGCCAGGACATTGGCATGACCAGTGAGGAAAAGGTAAGGATCAGCTTTCAGGTTAACACAGTAAGCCAGGAATGACTCCTCCTTAGGCACTCTGACTGAGGGAACACAGGAGCTGGGGACATGGCAATCACCCCCTGGTCAGCTGGGTTTCACCTACAAAGATTGAGCAGATTCCTAGAGGGAAGAAAAGAACTGCTCTGAGGCATGGCTCTCCACTACAAGGCTTGCCCCCAGCTACTGGCCTGTAAACAAGCAACGGACAATCTCAGAAAACATTCCCTGATGTCAGAGTCTCAAGGGGATGAGGTGGCCACAGGAAAGCTTGGGGGGTCACGGGGTGATGAAGGGTCTTTTTCCCATTCAGCCCTGTCCAGTGAAGTGGAAATGGATCATGCTGGAGGTGACAGTGGAAACACCAAATAAGCTGCCCAATTAACTCAGTGGCGCTTACTGAGTTGACTCAGTTGGTGACTCACGTTATGGTTCTTGGCGGCTTCCAGGTGAGTGGCTCCTACACCAAGTGGATACAAGTCTGCCTCAGACTTAAACTTAACAAAAAGCTCAATGTTGCAAGACTTCAAACTACACCCTACCTCTATAGACACAAGCAAAATCAAAGCAGTGTGGGCAGGCGACATGTTTAGCTTGTCTTCAGCTGAGCAGTTGTATCTGGAAGTTGCCCAGATGTGGGTTTCGGCCTCTGTGAGCTGCTCATTCATTTACTCACAGCTGCTTGGACTTGCAGGGTGTGACCTGTGACCCGGGACTTGAGACTTTCATTCTTCCAGCGTAAGACTCACTGGCTCAGGAGGAAATCAGCCCTGGACCAGTACTGTCGAGTGGGACATTCTGCAACAGTGGAAATATTCATTTTGTGTTGTCTAAAGGAAGACTGGATAATCTACTTCCATAGAGATACCAGCTTGGAAACCCAAGGAGGGGTTGCTATGAGTTGGAATCAACTTGATGGCAGTGAGTTTGTTTTCTTTTTTAGCTATATGTGGCTATCGAGCATTGAAATGTGGCTAACACAACTGAGGAATTAAATTTTCAATTTAATTTAAATTTAAATAAGCACTAGTCTAGTGGGTGGTGTCCCTGGGTGGTGCAAACATGGAAGGGCTGGAGGTTCCAAACCATCCAGAGGCATCTCAGAAGAAAAATCAAGCATCGAAATCCTATGGAGTGCGATCCTCAGCCTATACGACTATGAGACCAGAAGAACTAGATGGTGCCGGCTACCACTGCCAACCACTCGGAGGGGATCTATGTAGGAGATTCTGGATAGAGAGGGAGAACAACGTGGAACAAATCTCAAAATCATTTGGAAAAAAAAGGCGGGGGGACCAGGTTTGCTGTCTGATAGAGCCTGGTGGAACCACTGAGACTATGGCCCCTAGCTGCCCTTCAGGTCTGGAACTGAACCCACACCTGTGGCTTCCAGCCAAACAAAAGACAGGCACAGGAGGTGAATATTTACCTGAGGTAGATGCACTCCTTGGAGAGAACAATCATGGGAGAAAGAAGGGCTGTGTATGCACAGGGAGACAGCTCAAGGGGCAGGAGTCCATGGAGGGATGGACACAGCGAAGAGGTAACTATGGGGAGGAAGTGGGAGGGGAGCTGTTGCGTTGTGGTAAATTGTAGTCAATGTCATGGGACAAAGTGTACGTGAACTGCTGTATGGAAAGTGAATTTGCTCTGTAAACTTTCACCTAAATCATACACACACACACACAAAAGACAAGCAATAGGTATTTCAAGAACACTTGATGCATTTGCATTGTGATGGTGATAAGAATACTGAATATACTGTGGACTGTCGGAAGAACAAGCAGATCAATCTCATCAGAAATAAAACCAGAATGAAACACAACCAACAACGTGCTCTGCTAAGTCTGGAAATACCCTGGAAAATGAAATGAAGAGGTAAATGTTTGAGAAAAATGTTGGTTAGAAAACTGAAAATTGGTAATTTGCTATAAATTGACTTCATTTCTGCTCACACTCTACCTACAAACTAGAAAGAATTTATGGTTTTTGTACCAGAACGTGTTCCCCAGTCCCCAGGACACCAGCATTCTGTGGGTGCATGGTTTAAGAATACACAGAACAACTAAATGATTTCTGACATCTCAAAAAAGAAAGAAAGAAAGAAACCCTCTCTGGAGGACAGTTCTACTCTGATACACAGGGGGTTGCCATGAGAGGGAGTTGACATGATGGCAACTATCTTTTTTTTTTTTTTTTAATATATGACAATTGCCCTGCACATGGTATGGCTCAACCCACACCCCACATGCCTTCTCCTCCCCTTCTCTGAGTCCCAGACTTCAAGCATGGACTGAGCCCAACATGGCTGTGGCATGTATCTGGCCCCCACCCTGATCTCTGCCCCTCTGACACCAGGACTCACGTCTCCCCAGGCCTGGGATACCTGGCAGGCTGAAGTTCTTCTGCTGCCTTGTGCACTGCGGGGAAGGGTGCAGGGGAGAAGGTGGTGTGGCACTGGGCGGGAGTGGGGGTGCCGGAGAGGAGGGCGTGGAGGACGTCGTGGACGAGGGGTTGCTGCTGGAGTCTGGCTGGTAAGGGACGGGGATGTGGTCCTGCAGGGGAATAAAAAGAAAAACAACACAACAGGGTGGGCTCAGGGGACACCAAGAAAGCAGAGATGGCATGGAGAACAAAGTTGAGCAGGAACAAACAGGTCTCTGTGCTGCCCACCCAGACCGCCCCCAGCATCATCAGCAACTCTTGCCTCTTCCTCAGTTACCAGACCCTTCCAAAGTCCAGCCTGCCTCATCATCCCCACAAGGTTGCTCCCAGCTCTGGGAGGAATAACTCCTTGAGTCAAAATCCACTGTCTGCATCCCAGAGTGGAAGGTTACCATGTAATTAGAACCACGTAGGTGACAGCCGCGCTCCCTGTACCACTTTGATTCTTGAAAACACCAGCCTGAGGTAGCCAGAGGGATCCTTCCATCTCACACCTCTTCTCTAGAGTGTTTATTGAAGAATCAGCAGCCTGACAGTTCATGACAGAACATGAGAGTGAGTTTTCAGCTTCTTCCCTAAGTCCCTGTTAGGACCAGTGCTGTTCTCCTCAGCCCTGAATTAGCTCTGAAGTGAGGATGAAGATAGAGTCCATGTGCACATCCTCAGAACGCTCATGGTGGGGGCAGGGACAAGAGCAATGCAGTGGGGTGAACAGTCATCCCCCAAAAGACATGTCCACCCACAATTCATAATATGACCTTATTTGGAGTAAGAGCCTTTGCAGAAGTAACTTGGCTAAGGATCTTCAGATGAGATCAACCTGGATTAGCTGTTGTTAGATGCCATGGAGACACTTACAACCCATAGCAACCCTATGTACGAGAGAACAAAACACCACTCAGTCCTGTGCCATCCCCATAATCTGTGCTTGACCCCGTCACTGCAGCCACTGTGTCAAGCCATCTCGTTGAAGGTCTGCCTTTTTTTTCACTGACTCTCTATTCACCAAGCATGATATCCTTTTCTAAGGACTGGCTCCTTCTGATAACATGACCAAAGTACAAGAGACAGGGTCTAGCCATTCTTACCTCTAAAGAACATTCAGGTTGTACTTCTTTCAAGGCACCAAAACAAACAAACAACACCAACAACAACTCACTGCCATCGAGTTGATTCCGATTCATAGTGACCTGACCATCGAGTTGATTCCGACTCATAGTGACCTGATCCTCTTTGGGTTTCCGAGGTGGTAAATCTTTATGGAAATAGATTGCCCAGTCTTCCTTCTGTGGTGTGGCTGGTGGGTTTGAACTGCCAACCTTCTGGTTAGCAGTCAAATGCCTTAGGCACTACGCCAGCAGAGCTCTTTCTTTCAAGATAGATTTGTTCATTCTTCTGGCAGTTCTTGGTAGTTTCAGTATTCTTGTCCAATACTCAAATGTATTAGCTCTTCTTCCTTCTTCCTTACTCATTATCCAGCTTTCAAATGCATATGAGGCTATTGAAAATACCATGGCTTGGGTCAGGCAGATCTTAGTCTTCAAAGCGACATCTTTGTTCTTTAATACTTTACAGACATCATCTGCAGCAGATTGGCCCAATGCAATACAACGTTTGATATCTTGGCTGTGGTTTCCATTGGCATTGATTATGGATCCAAGTAACAGGAAATGCTTGACAACTTCAATCTTTTCTCCATTTAGCATGATGAGCTTACTGGTAGAGTTGTAAGGATTTTAGTTTTCTTTATGTTGAGGTTTATGGTTTATAATCCATACTGAAGGCTGTAGTCTTTGATCTTCATCAGTGAATGTTTCAAGTCCTCTTCACTTTCAGCAAGCAAGGTTGTGTCATCTGCATATCCCAGGTTGTTAATGAGTCTTCCTCCAAACCCGATGCCCCCTTCTTTTTCATATAATCTAGCTTCTTGTATTATTTGCTCAGCATACAGATTGAGTAAGTATGGTGAAAGGATATAACCCTGACACACACTTTTCCTAATTTTAAACCACACAGTATCCCCTTCGAACAACTGCCTCTTGGTCTATGTATAAGTTCCACATGAACAAACTAAGTGGTCTGAAATTTCCATTCTTCACAATGTTATCATCTATAATTTGTTATGACCCACATAGTCGAATGCCTTTGCACAGTCAATAAAACACAGGTAAACATCCTTCTCATGTTCTCGGCTTTCAATCAAGATCCATATGACATCAGCAATGACATTCCTTGGTTCACATCCTCTTCTGAATCCACCTTGAAATTGTAGCAGTTCCCTGTAGATGTATTGTTGCAACATTTTTGAATTATATTTAGTAAAATTTTACTTGCATGTTATATTAATGATATTGTTCAATAATTGCTGCATTCTGTTGGATCACCTTTCTTTGGAATAGGCACAAATATGGATCTCCTTCAATTGGTTGGCCAGGTAGGCTCTCTTCCAAATTTCTTGGGATAAACAAGTGAGGGCTTCCAGTGTTGCATGTGTTTGTTGCAACATCTCAATGAGAATTCCAGCAATTCCTGGAGGCTCATTCTTCACCAATTCCTTCAGTGAAGCTTGGACTTCTTCCTTCAATACCATCAGTTCTTGATCATATGCTACCTCCTGAAATGGCTGAATGCCAATCAATTCTTTTTGGCACAGTGATTTTGTGTATTCCTTCCATCTTCTTTTGATGCTTTCTGCATTGTTCAATATTTCTGCCACCGAATCCTTCAACATTACAACTTAAGGCTGGAATTTTTCTTCAGTTCTTTCAGCTTGAGAAATGCCAAGGGTGTTCTTCCCTTTTGGTTTTCTAACTCCAGGTCTTTGTACACTTCATTACAATACTTTACTTTGTCTTCTTGAGCTGTCCTTTGAAATCTTCTGTTCAGATCTTTCATTTTATCAGTCATCCATTTGTTTTAGCTACTCTCCATTCAAAAGTAAGTTTCAGTGTCTCTTCTGACATGCACTTTGGTTTTCTCTTCCTTTTCCATCTTTTTTAATGAACTATTACTTTCTTCATGTATAATGGCCTTGATATCACCCCACAACTCATCTGGTCTTCCATCACTATTGTGCAATGCACCAAATCTATTCTTGAGATTGTCTCTAAAGTCAAGTAGGATATACTTAAAGTCATATTTTGGCTCTTGTGGACTTGTTTTAATTTCCTGCAGCTTCAACTTAGACTTGCATAGGACCAGTTGATGGTCTGTTCAATAGTCAGTCCTTGGCCTTATTCTGACTGATAATATTGAGCTTCTCTATCATCTAGTTGATTTGATTCCTATGTATTCCATCTGGAGAGGTCCATGTGTATAATCACCATTTATGTTGTTGAAAAAACATATTTCTAAGGAATAAATCATTGGTCTTACAACATTCTATCATGTGATTTCCAGTGTCATTTCTATCAGCAAGGCCATATTTTCCAATTACTGATGCTTCTTTTTCCCAGTGTTCATAATCCAATTACCCACAATTATCATTACATCTTGATTGCATGTTTGGTCAATTTCAGACTGCAGAACTTGGTAAAAATCTTCAATTTCTTCATCTTTGGCTTTAGTGGTTGGTGTGCCAATTTGAATAATAGTCGTATTAACTGGTCTTCTGTGTAGGAATAAGGATATTAGCCTCTCACTGATAACATGTACTTCATTATAGATCCTGAAATGTTCCTTTTGATGAGAAATATGATGCCATTCATCTTCATTTTTTTATTCCCAAAAAAGTAGACCACATGACTGTCTGATTCCAAATGGCCTATACCAGTCTATTTCAGCTCACAAATACCTAGAATGAGGAAGACTGAAG
>NW_006921635.1:11490412-11495887 GCF_000298275.1 Orycteropus afer afer
AGGCGCTATATCAGACAATGTGTCACTGCTATTCATAATGTTTTCAGTGGCCAGTTTTTCTGAAGTGAACCACCATATCCTTTTTCTCAGATTGTCTTAGTCTGGAATCTCTGCTGAAACTTACCCACTATAAGTGACCCTGGTGGTATAATTTCTAGCATCAAAGCAATATGCAAGCCACCACAGCACAATAAACTGACAGATGAGTGGTGGTCCTATATTAGGGTGGACCTTAAATCCAATGACAAGTGTCCTTGTAAGAGACAGATGAGAAGACATGCAGAGAATAGCAGGGGAGAAGGCCACGTGAAGGCAGAGATAGGGGTTAGAGTGATGTGTCCAAAGAACATCAAGGATTGCTCGAGTAACCAGAAGTTAGGAGTGAGGCATGGACCAGGTTCTTCTCTACAACCTCCAGAAGGAACTAAGCCTGCCCACACCTTGATCAGACTTCTGGCCTCCAGAACCATGAGAGAATAAATTTGTTGTCTTAAGCCACCCAGTTAGCAGTGATTTATGACAATAGCCCCAGAAAACAGTTACAAAGATCAAGAGTTTAAAATTTTTAGATATTTGACATGATGTGTCTTAGTGTGGATTTCTTTAGGTTTATCCTAAAGAGATAGGATGAGGTTTGGGTTTATTTAATCATGCCTTCTGCCATTAAGCCAATCCATGGAGGTTTTTTTTTTTTTTTAGGGGAAGGTGATTGTATTTGTCTATTCTCAAATTTCCTTTTGGTTCTTTGATCTTCTATTTCTTTGCTGATACTTTTCTCTTTCTTTCCATTTTTCTATTTGTTTCAAGAATGTTCAGGATTGCTCACTGAAGCAGTTTCATGATAGATGCTTTAAAATTACTGTCAGATAATTCTAAAATCTCTGTCATCTAGGGTTAATGTCTATTGATTGCCACTTTTATCCAGTTTGAGATCTGCCTGGTTCTTGGTATGACAAGTGAGTTTCAACTGAAGTCTGGATATTTGGGTCTTATGTTATGATACTCAGGATCTTATTTAAACCTTCTATTTTAGCAGAAAAAGGAGCTCTGGTGGCACAGTGGTTAACAATTTGGCTGCTAACCAAAAGGTCAGTGATTCAAACCCACCAGCCACTCCGCAAGAGAAATATGAGGCAGTCTGCTCTCATAATGATTTAGAGCCTTGGAAACCCCATGGGGTAGTTCTGCTCTGTCACATAGGGCTGCTATAAGTTGAACTGACTCAATGGCAGGGGGTTTGGGCTTTTGGGCTTTTTTTTGGGGGGGTTGCAAATTAGAAGAAATACAATCAGAATGCTTCTTAGAAGTAAGCATGGCTAGACTTTGGCTTGCTTATTTTGGATGTGTCATCAGCAAAGACCACACTGAGAAAAAACATCATAGTTAATAAAGCAGAGTGGCAACAAAAAAAAAAGCAAAACCTTCAATGAGATGGACTGACACTACAGCTGAAACAATGGACTCAAACACGGCAATAATCATAAAGATGGGGTAGGACTGGGCAATGTTTCATTCTGTTATTTTAACAGTCACCATGATTTGCCAACTTGATGGTAACTAACAACAAGTTTAGCTGGCTTCTAGCGACACTGCTCTGTCCAGGAATGGGAGTGTGTCACCTTGTTACCACCAGGTAATAGCAGAACACCCTTCTTGTCCTCTCTTGACACCTCAGGATGGAGGAGTTCCTTACCCCTGGGTGGAGATGGGAATTCTGGGTCTCCCATAGAGCCCCAGTATGCTACTCTTGCTGGGAGGGGTAGGAGTGCCTTGTTACTGCTTCCCACGTGACCTTCATTGACACCAAGTCAGGGTGGCCTCATTAATGCTGGGTGGTGTTGAGATTTCTGACTCTCCACTAGGCCCCCTCTAACCCTACCTCAGAAGAGAGTGTCAAGGGCATCATGTTACTGCTAGGTGGAGCTGGAAGTCCAGACTCCCCACTGACAGTGAGGGAGGAGGGCCTGGTTACCAGGAGTGGGGATGCAAGTCCTGGATCCCTATTCAGCCTCTTCTCTGACAGCACTCAAGCAGAGGGGATGGGACACCTCCTTACAGCCTGGCGAGGGGGGATGTCTAGGCTTCCCAGTCGGCCTTTGCTGGGATGGGTGTGAGTGGGGGCCACAGTTTTTTCCGCAGTGCTTGGCTGGAGTAGAATAGTTATTGTCTAGTTTTTTTTTTTTTGTCTTGTTAGGCTGTCCTGTTCCTGATCTTTGACTACTTTTGTTGGGGCTCTTTCTCTCTTTGCCCATTGGCATTCCTGGGTTTCAGACTTCTGCAGCTGGAAGTCTGGGATGGAAGGCAAAAAGAAATAGGGACCTCAGTGCTGTGTTGTTCCTTGGGTCCCAATTCCCTAGTTAGACTTCCTTTGTCTCCCCACCTTTCTTTCTTTCTCCACTTTCATTTCTCTACCTTATGTTTGTTTTCTATATATCATCCATGGGTTTTAGTTGTACTTAAGGGAAGGAATAGAGAAAGTCCATCTACTCCATCTTCCTGGAAGCGGGAGTCCTGATGACAGTCTTTTAATTTGTTAATGCACAAACTCTGGCCACAAACCTCCAAAAGGGATGTTACCCCCAGGGAAGAAATGAGGGCTCTAGGCAATGGAGAAACTTGGCTGTGATCATACAGAGAGAAATAGTATACCCATCCCTTGGATAATTTGGATCACCAAGCACAGAATTTTTCCTGAAATAACGGATCCCCCGAGTATGATTTTTGACCCATTATGTGAAAAATAAAGGTGAGTCCAGGGTGAAGGCAGAGGACACCTAACCACGTGGAAGTAGACCCACCATCTTAGGCAAGTTCATGCCAGTCTCCTGCCACACAAGACCACTTTGGAGGGAATTCAGATCTGATTTTAGTAGAAGGGCATCAGGAAGCCAGGCTTCTTACTCTGTCCTAATTTATCTATTGGTGATTACATTCCCATGGCAACAGACATGTTAGTCTAAGGAATAATATGGCAATGATGTGTGGAGCAGAGATTCAGACGGCTGGGCTATGTCACAGACAGCAGCTCACTCAACCCAATGGGGCCCAGGAGGGTTTAAAAGTAAGGGAAGGATTGACTATGTCATTCGAGGGATAAGAGAAAGTGTAAATCATGCCATCTGCCCATCCTCCAAGGATGGGTAGCATCCTTGTGCTGGTGGCATAGTGGTTTACTGATTGGCTGCTAACCAAAAGGTTGCCAGTCTGAACCTTCCAGCCCCTCCATGGGAGGAAAACCTGGAAATCTGCTTCCATAAATAGTACAGCCTTGGAAACCCTATGGGCAGTTCTACTCTGTCAGAACGGACTCTATAGCAATCGGTTATCCCTCCTGCCAAGTATCTCCTCTTTGAACTTCCGCTCAGAGACAAATGTCAAGATGTTTCCAACTATGCCCCACAAAAAGATAGCCATTATCTCAGTTTAAAACTCATAAAGGTTTATGATCGAAGTTGGTGTCCCACAAGAAGGAACCAGCATGCTCAAATAATAGCGCGTGTAAAACGAGAACTCTGGTCCATGAAGTGCACGTTCAGCCTGGACCTGACTTACCTCCCCTTATCCTCTCCCACCCGGCCTGTATCTGAACTGGCTGGTTGGCAGTGGGTTTGCAGCCATTCTTTTCCTCTTCCTCCAGCCCTTGCTCTTCCTCTTCCTTTTCCTCCACCATCTCCTCCTCCTCTTCCCCCCTTCTTCCTTCTTTCTCCTCTTTCTCTGCCCCCTCCCCTTTCTTCCTCCTATTCCTCCTTTTCGTCCCCTTCCTTCATCACCAAGCTACTTCCATGCCCTGAATATTCAGTGTTGGACTGAATCCTTTCCGCACATCACTGTGTCTAATCCTATCCACAGCCCCACGAGGAAAGGACTACTATACTGCCTATCCCACGGAGGGAAAAGCTAGGCAGGAAGATGACAAAATGTCCTGCCCACAAGTCACATAGCAAGGAGGTGAGTTTCAAGCCCAGGCATTCTGACTCCACAATCCACACTCTAAGCACAATGCCAGGTGAAAAAGCAGGAGTTTTGTGAACCTGAACTGACAGAGTGAGGCAGGAGAGAGAGAGCCAAAGAGCAATAGAAAGGAAATCTTCAGACCCAATTGGCTTAGAAATGTATTGCGCTAACCACATCATTGCCTGACAGAAAGAATCTGCATGAAGCCAGTGAGAAGAGAAAGAAGGGAGGAAAAATAACCCAGCCTCTGATAGACCTTGTCCACCTTCATGTCAAAGCTGCTTTCTAAATGGAGGTTAATTTATGTGCCTTATCAAATTCTCTCACTGGCAGAGAAACAGAACAATGTCACCATCACTGATCCATCTGACCCGTGTTTCTGTCTCGTCTCACACTAAGAGGCTCACCGAGCCTGTGAAGCGAGAGGGAAAGGGCTCGAGATGGCTTGGAGCCCCTCACCCCTCAAGATGTCACAAAGGTCATAGTGGGTTACAGGCACACACAGTGACTTCTCAAGAGTCACGCTATCAGAGCCCCCCAGGCTCCAGCGGCCTGGACGGACTCTCCTAGAGACCCGTACCTTTTGCAGATAACACAGGGAAAGAGGACCCAGCCTGATACTGGATTAAGGCAGTTGCTCTAGAGTCAGTGCTGACTCATGGCAACCCCACGTGGGTCAGATAAACCTGTGCTCCACAGGGTTTATAATGATTGATTTTTCAAAAGCAGATCACCAGACCTTTCTTCCAAGGTGCCTCTGGGTAAGAGCCTGGTAGCCTGTCATTGTTGCCAGGTGCCGTCGAGTTGATTCTGACTCACAGCACAACAGAATGAAACACTGCCCGTTCCTGCGGCCGCCTCACAGCCATCACTACGTTTGAGCCCACTGTTAGCAGCTGAGCGCACTAACTGTCTGCATCACTCAGGGCTCCCAACATTCGACCGGGGCCCCAAGTCTAAGCTGCTAGTGACAGCCAGCACTTGCTGGACACTGACTTCACGCCAGGGACGATGCTTCGTGTGTTTCTGCTGATTATCTCATTCCACCCCCAGAACACCTCTCTGAGGGAGGTGTTCTTAATACTCCCACTATGGACATTTTAAACACAGCCACAAACTCCTTAAGACTGCTCCTATTAAGAGTAGGGGTCTGCATCCTGAATCTGAGCAGGACTGTGACCGCTTCGATCAGCAGAGAATGGCCGAAGCCACACTGCCATTGCTAGATTATAAGAGGCCTTGCAGCTTCTACCACGTTTGCTAAAGCAGCTGCTGTCTGAGCCCTGAGCTGCCAGGTAGCCTGACCATCCTGAAGCAGCCACACTGGGAGGAAGCCCAAGCCACAAGGGACATCCATATGGAAGCATCCAACTGTCTCTGCTGAGCCCAATCTTTGACTACTCCCAGCTCAGTCATTGGATACATCGGTGAAGGAGCCTCTACATGAGGGGCTGCTAACTTTTTCTATAAAGGCTGTTGTTGTTGTTGTTGTTATGTGCCGTCGAGTCGGCCCCGACTCAT
>NW_006921635.1:11496916-11515234 GCF_000298275.1 Orycteropus afer afer
CTTGCCAGTGAGAGGTCACATGGTGTGGTGGTTATGTTTGTGTGTCAACTTGGCTGGGCCTGGTTGAGTGGCTGGGCAGTTAGATGTAGTTATTCCCCATGGTGAGACTGGTAATCAACCCCATGGTGGAATCTACTGTGAGCAGCTGAGTAGCTGCCTTTGGGATGTGGTCTGCTTCCAGTATATAAGGAGAAACTTTGAGAATGGTCTCTAGCCTACGGCATGCTTGGACCCTGCGTGTAGCCGTGTCCTTGCTCAGCAGCCTGCTATGCTCTGCCGACGTTGGGACTTACAATGGACTTAAGTTAATGGCCTGCCATGTGGTTTGGTAATATCAGGACTGTGCCTTTTGACTTGTCAACCTTGGGGCTTCTCAGCCTCAGCAGTCAACAGCTGTCTGAATGAAGAAACGCCTCTAGCTCCAGTGGGCCGGGAGCAGGAGGCAAAGCTGGACCCCAAGGTTGAGGGGTTTTCACCCAGCCCCAGAACCTGGCACTTTGAACTTGGACTTAACACCTCCAAATTGTAAGAATAAACTCCTGTTTGTTAAGGCCATGATGTATTCTTGTCTGAGCGGCACTAGGTAACCAGAACACATGGTTATCATGACCTCATCTGGGACCTGAACACAGGTCCATGTTCCCTATCTCCTCAGGCTGTGCTTTTTCCACTCTCAGAGAAAGCACAGAGGCATGGTGCTTTTTCAAGCCCCTGTTGGCCTGTGAGACATGAGTGTGACCTTCCAGATCAATCTAGCAAGCCCTGTCCAAGCCCTTCCTCCTTCCTGCCTCCCTGTGGCAGGAAGGACGTGTTCTGGGGACAGCTTTGATGCAGCCTGCTCTCCAGACCAAACAAAGGACGCGGACAGCTTGCTGGAAATTTCTAGCCTACATTGGAAGGGAAGATGCCCAGAGGAGCCCACCACTGACCACCCACCTGGGGACCAGCTGGAAGCCGACCAGCCTGGCTGCAGCTCAGGGCTCTGGACTGTGTAGTATCCAACCGTTACTTGGTCTCCAACCAGAAGCTTAGAAATAGACCCCATCCCTTGGCAGTTTGATTCAACAGATGTGTTGAAAAGCCCAGAGCCATCTGCAAAGCTGATCCTGGCAGATGGTGAAACAGCTCAGAGAGGGAAGCGAGTAGGTCTGGGCCACTAAGGAAAGTCTCCTTCAGTCTCTTCTCCTGCCCTTGTAGTGACCCTCCTTGGTCACTCATTCATTCTTGTTTCATCCCTGTTCTAAATTAGACACGTTGCTGGCAGGTCCATCCCTGCACTGAATGCTGGATGCCCATTTACTCAAAACAAACCACACAGAGTTAGGAGAGGCCCAGGTGGGCTGGGACATGAGTGCCACCTTCCAGATCAATCCAGCGAGTCCTGCTCAAGCTCTTCCTCCTTCCCGTCGCCCACCTGCCCCCCAACATCCCCAGACTCAACAGAGCCCCAGCCTTACCTTGTTGATTTTGTTGGTTTTGGGGAGCGTCTGGCTGATGTGCAGGTCCGAGTACCGGGGTGGCTTCCGTAGGGGGTTGTTGATGTCACATGGGACCGACTCTGTCCGGACTAACCTTGCTGGGTCCGTAGGGGCAAAAACAGTGATGTGGGAGATTTAGTATCACTATAGCCTACTGAAAACCAGAGCTCAGACCCTGAATCAAAGGCCCACCCTCGAGACTGGAAGGCGCTAATATGACAGTCATTGTGTGGTGGTGGTGGGGTCAGGGTGTTTTCTGTGGCTTCTAAAATTTTTTTATTGAGAAGTTAAGCTAAAGTTAAGTTCTGATGCATGACTTTTGAAAAACGTTATAAAAAAAAGAAAACTGATGCTATAAAAGACCAAAACCAGACCAAACTCCCTGCTGTCGAGTTGGATCTGACTCATAGTGACTCCTCCTTGGGTTTTCAAGGCAGTATCACTAAGGAAGTAGATTGCCCAACCTTCCTTCCAAGGTGTGGTTGGTGGGTTTGAACTGCCAGCCTTTTGGTCAGCAGTCAGATGCCTTATTTAAAAAACAAATAAATAAATACAATCATTGTTTTCAGGTTGGCATTCAGCTCAGCACAGAACTTTTAAATACAAGATGCTCTGATTTCTCAGGGCCTGTCCTCAGCAGGGAGCCCCTGGGCAGTGCCAACAGTTAACATGTTCAGCTGCTACCTGAAAGGTTGACGATCTGAGTCCACCCAGAGGGACCTCAGAAGAAAGGCTGGTGATCTACTTCTGAAAAACCAGCCATTGGACCCCCAGTGGAGCACGGCTGTACCCTGACCCACAGAGGGGCACCGTGAGTCAGGGTTGACTCAGGCACAACTGGTTCTTGGTGGTGGTCAGTGGGCAAGCACACGCGGACCACTTGAACCTGTCGTCACGTAACTTTTGTGTTTGGACCACCTTTTGTTAGTTTAAGGGTTTCTCTGGCCTGAACAGCCTGTTACAGGTTCAAATCTATCATATGTCAGAAACAAGGCCATCCTGGATCCCTGAAAGGCAGATTCAACTTGTCTAGCTCTCTTGGCACACAGCTGATGCTAAACAAGTGTTTTCTGACCCAAATCTCATAGGAGCTGCTGTTGTTGTTGTTATGTGCCGTTGAGTTGGACCCGACTCATAGAGACCCCTCCTTGGGTTTCCAAGGCAGTATCACTGTGGAAGTAGATTGCCCCATCTTCCTTCCGAGGAGTGGCTGGTGGGTTTGAACCGCCAGCCTTCTGGTTAGCAGTCATGTGCCTTAGGCGCTACGCCACTAGAGCTCCTTCACAGGAGCTGTTGTTGTTGTTGTTATGTGCCGTTGAGTCAAACCCGACTCATAGCGACCCCTCCTTGGGTTTCCGAGGCAGTATCACTACGGAAGTAGGATTGCCCAACCTTCCTTCCGAGGAGTGGCTGGTGGGTTTGAGCTGCCAGCCCTCTGGTTAGCAGGCAAGTGTCTTAGCCACTATGCTACCAGAGCTCCATGAGAATCTCAAACTCAAAATTTGATGTTCTCATTACCTGTCGCTGTTGCTACCTGCCCAGTTCATGGCAGCCCCACACACAGTGCAGCCAGATGCTGCCATCCCTGTGATCAGTGGTGATCAGACCACTGTGACCCACAGGGTTTGCAGGGGCTGATTTTCAGAAATGAATTGCCAGGTCTTCCTTCCTAGTCTGCCTTAGTCTGGATGCTCCACTGAAACCTCATCAGCATCAGAGCAACACTCAAGCCCCCACTGACAGGCGGTGGTGACCATGCATGAGGTGAACTTGCTGAGAATCGAACCTGGGTGCATCTACCATGATGCAAGGTGAGATTCTACCATGAACCTGAACGTTACTTGCTAGCTGTTTGTCATTGCGGGGGCGTTGGGAGGCATTGGTTGAGAAGTTAAAGCTTTAGCTTTGGACTGACCCAGGAACTGAATTTCTCTGCTTAGCCTGCTCTGTCATCACCATGGAAACGAACTTTATTTTCAACTTCCTACCAACGGGGAGATAAAGCGAGAAGCTGGCGGGCTCTGGAAAGTTCAGTTTGCTTTGCATTTATGGGCGCCTGCTGCCTTTGAGCAGAGAGGCATGGCTGTGAGGAGGGGTTTGGAGAGCCCTCCGTCAGATAGCTGCTCCCAGAGCAGGGTGCCTTCCAGCAGGCCCCGGTTCCCGTCTCCCCGTGGGATCACTTGCTCAGAACCCACTATGGAGAGGAATCAGCAGTGAGGGAAATGAGTTCTCCCAATGAGGCAGAGGTTCAGGAGCCACGAGATTTCGGGTTTTAAAACAGCCTCTTTCAGTGTATACAGTTATTCAAGGAACAGAGGGTTCTTACTTAAGGACGTAGAAGGGGAAGGGCCAAGAGAAGAGAACTGAAGACTCTTCCTTTACTTGCAATTCTCTCTCCTTGCAGAGGTAAACCATGCCAAGATCATCAAAAACCAGCTGCCCTTGGCTTTGGGACACACCACAGTGCTTTCAGTAGCAATTCGCCTCCTTCTCTCAAGTTTTACTCAAGTTCATTCTAAAACAAGGCTGGGTTCCACAGCCAATGGAGGGACATTGAGGAAGGAGGACTCAGGACAGTATTATCATGTGGCTGGACCTGAAAGTTGCCCCTGGTGGCTCTCAGGCCACATCTAGCCTACTGAGGGGGTGGGATGGGGACATGGTCAGCAAGAGCTTAAAGTATTTTACTAAGTGGTTGATATTTAAAGATAAGGCTACGTCACATAAAACTCTCTGGTCTTTTCTTTACAATCAGAAACACTGGCTGGTAGCACAGGGCCACACTGTTCTCTCTAGATGGCTCCTGGTTGTCCAGTTTGCCACACCACCTCCCCCTCAGCCTCTTGCATGTAGGACACTGGCTTGTCCCTAGTAGACATGAGTTTTTGCCTCCTGCTCTAGACCAGTGCTTTTGAAACTTTAGAGTGATTAGGACTCACCTGGGGATCTTATTAAAAATGCAGGTTCTGATTTCCTAGGTCAGCCCTTGGGAGGTGCAAATGGTTAAAGGGTCAGCTACTAACCAAAAGGTTGGTGGTTCGAACCCACCCAGAGACGCCTTGGAAAAAAGGCCTGGCAATCTGTTTCTGAACGGTCACAGCCATGACAATCTTATTTTCATGAGCAGTTTCTACTCTGAAACACATGGGGTTGCCATGAGTCGGAGTAGACTTGATGGAGACTGAACTGGACTAGAGTGGGCTGGGGCCAGAGATGACCTATTTCTAACAGGCTCCCAGATGATAGTGATATTGCTACTCTGTGGACCACACTTTGAATAACAAGGGTTTAGACTAGCGTTGCCTAATAGAACTTTCTGCAAATGAGGATGTCCTAAATCTGCATCGTTGAAAATGATAGCCATTAGCCACATATGGCTGGCTATTCAGTCCTTGAAACGTGGCAAGTGTGATCAAGTAATGGAATTTTTATTTTTATAATTGTAATTAGTGGAAGTTTAAATACTCACATGGGGCTAGTGGCTACTAGATTGAACTGTGGAGACCCAGAAGGGCTCCCTGTCGATGATGGCATACTGAAGGATAGTGAAGTCCAGTGGTAACTACCCCACAGGACTAGAATCAGGATAACTGGACCTCAAGGCTTCCCAAGGAGGTGCCTCTTCCCAGAGTCCTCCTCGCTTGCGCCTTTCCTTCTAGCTCAGCAAAACTGGTCTTGTGTTTGTATGGTGGAAAGCTGGTGGTGGCTCTCCTAAGACTTGCGATGTGGCTACCTCTCTGCCTGGACAAGTTCACCCAGACACTGCCAAAGCCACAGGGAGATGGAACACAGCCAGCCCTTCCCTCATGCCCTTCTGCAAGGACAACTGACAGATCTGAAGAGCACACCCTGGAAAAACACTGAAAAAGGTGCTCCTTCTGAGTGAGAAAGAAAGGCAACGGGATTGGTGGAAAGAGAGGAGAGTGGAAATTAGGAGAGGAGATAAGAACGAGCAAACAGGAATTAAGGATGGGAAGAAGAACGAGGGGCTAAATTATGAGGGACCAGTACAGGGGACCAGAAAGAGGAGGAACAGGCATAGGGGTTGTCAGGAAGAAGGGTACCCTGGGGGTAGAAATAAGATGGGCAAGTATCAGGGCATCGGGACGTATCCAGAATGGCCTGGGTTGGACAGCTATCACGGAGGGTCAGCACAAGCCCCATTCCAGTCTTACCCCTGGGGAAGCAAGTGTTATATACTTACCTCCTCGGTGGATGATCAGCAGGTGACAGGGTGGGGCTTCTTTGGTGCATTTGTTGTGGCACTTTAACCTGCAACAGAGAAGGAGAGAGGATGGATAGATGGACGGATGGGTGGATGGATAGGTGGATGGACAGACAGATGGAGGGATGGATGGACAGATGGATGGATAGATGATGGATGGATGGGTGGATGGATGGATGGATGGATGGACAGATGGATGGATAGATGATGGATGGATGGGTGGATGGATGGATGGATGGATGGATGGGTGGATGGACAGAGAGACAGACGGATGGATGGACAGGTGGATGGATAGATGATGGATGGATGGATGGACAGTTGAGTAAGTGGGTGAATGGGCAGATAGATGGATGGGTTATGCGTGAATGAGTGGGTAGATGGATGGATGGGTGAGTGGGTGGGCAGTTGGGTGGTAAGCCCCAGTGGTTCAGAAATCTCTGGGCACTGTGGATACAAAGATGTGTAAGATGAGATGAAGCAGCGACTGCAAAGGTAGATCCTTGGCCTCCATGAAATTAAGTCTGGAGGGAAGCTGCTGCTCTCCACTCCTGACCTCACAGGTTAGCTCTGGGAGGCCCCAAAGTGGGTTGGTTTCTAGTTTCCCCACCAGCCTGTATTTGTCATCACTGTCGTAACACTGCGATTCACCATCTACCATTTACTTAGAGACCTCATTTGGTAACCATCATCCCAAACATTTTACGTACACACCCATTCCTCACTTGTCGACATGGTTAGGTTCCAAAGACGAGGTCATTATGCTAAAATCAGCATTATGCAAAAATGGAGGATGACTACTGAATTACATAACTTACAAATTACATCATTACATAACTGCCAAATTGCATCATTACGTAACTGCCAAATTACATCATTACATAACTACTAAACCACTGAGAATCACGGCCCAGCCAAGTTGACACAAAACCTTAACCGTCACAGCCAGTGTTACTCTTGCCTTGCACCTCAGCATTTGTTGCTGGTGGATGTATATCATTAAAGCAAAAAACAAACAGTAGATTTTTCACCACTGTCATAAATGAGAAATGTCAGATAATGAGAAAAGTCATTAAGTGAGGAGTAGGTATACTATGTCACTGAATCATTACAACAGTCTTATGAAATGGGTATCATTTGGCCTATTTTATAGATAAGGAAACTGAGATTGGTTGACCTGCACTAGTCCTGGTGGAAAACCTGGGATATGAGCCCCAAGGGAGGTCTCTAATTTTTCTCAAAAGCATAAGCTATAAGAGTCTTAAGGCTTAATCTAACAGGGACTTCCAATTAGAATGAGATTAGTAATAGGTATTAGGTTTTAGAGGTATTAAGTTCAAGTCGTTAGAGTAAAAATGTCCTCCTTTGAGGCAAGCCTAAGATGTCACCTTGCTCCTCCCCCTGACTTCATAAGGGTAAGGAAAATTCCAAGTTCTCGAGACCTGGCTTTGTCTTTTTCTGTCAGCGTGTCATGTCAATAGGATGGATGCACATCGTTGCAGATGCTCCTGGTGCTCTATCCACGTCCTGTTGGATTCCCTCACCATTCCTGTGCCACCAGCCTAACTTCCAACAGCCGGCCCCATCCTCAGGCTGCTCAGGGGCTCAGTATTTAGCGGAAAAGTGCAGGCACTGCGCAGAGAAGCAGGAATGTCTATTCGCCCTCCACCATCTTCTTCTCCTCTAAGGAGCCCTGGTAGCTCAGGGGTTAGGCACTTAGCTGCCAGCCAAAAGGTTGGTGGTTCAAAACCCACCTGGTGGCTCTGCGGGAGAAAGACCTGGAGATCTGCTACCATGAAGACTATGGCCTAGAAACCTGTGGGCAATTCTACTCTGTCACGTGGGGTTGCTGTAAGTCAAAATTGACTTCATGACCCTTAACATCTTCTCCTCTAGCGATGTGGTAGTTCTCTTGGATAGAGCAGAGTGAATGCCCACAGACTTGATGCTGATTCCTTTAAGTAAAACACAGATTTAAAGTAAAGGGGATCATTCTCAAAAATGTGGGTGGGCCTCATCATATTAGCTGAAAGGTGTTAAGATTGAAACTGAGGTTTCCCTAAGGGAGAGGTGACAACTTCTGTCAGAGTTTCCAGCCTGCCCTGTGGGTTTCAGACCTGCCGGTTCCCAGAACCAATCTCAGTTTCCCTATCTATAAAATAGGCCAAATGAGCCAACTCCTTGAAATAAATGCAAGTATTCAGTATATTTATATTTAATTTTCTATGACAAATTTATTATTTTAAATTAAATTAATGAATTCTATGTAAAATTTAATATAAAAATACATACCCTACTGATTATGTTTCTCTGGAGTACTCTGATTGCTACCACAAGTAAACAAATACACAGGACAATTTCAGGTGGGGTAAGGTGATGAACAAACTAACGCAGGGAAATGGGATGGAACCTGGTGGGGATGTGAGGAGGTGCCTGGACCAGGGCCAGTGGGAAGGCCTCTCCCAGGAGGTGACACTGGAATTCAGACCTGGGGTCAGGCTTCCAGGCAGTGCAAAGGTTCAGAGGCAGGAGCAAGCTTAGTGGGTTCAAAGATCAGAAGAGAACAAAGCAGGTGAGGATGAGATGGGGGAGGGGGGGCAGAGGCCCCAGAGGCCATGCCAAGAGTCTGCATTTGATCCTGCCACTGGAGCGCTGGAGGACTGCTATGACTGGGTCAGACTGATGTTTGGGAAGCCCAGTTGGGGAAGCTGCTAATTCCAAGAAATTTCTGCATGGGTTCCTGTTTGGAAAAGCTCAATTTCAGCCTGGAAGCTTCCAGAAAGAAATTTTTCCTTTCTGCCACTCCATCTACGAACCTCTCGCGGTGAGCAGCATTCACTAACAAGAGCAGAGGGAAGGGTTTTGCAGGTGTGAAGGAGCCCTGTGGTCACCGTGGGTGGCCTGCAGGGCAGGCATAAGCCGTTTAGTTTAAGCTTTGGACCACGGTCGAACCAGGTCAGCGAATGGAGGCTTTCCAGTAACCTCAGCCTCTTTCGTGCCCTCCCCCTGGACATTTCCCTCTCCAGCGTCCCCAGATGTTTGTCCTTCACGGTAACTGAAAAGCCCTCCTTTACCCCTGGCCAGGTGGCAGGAGGGAGAACATGCCTCCTTCCAGTCAGGGGTTTCAGAGGGCGGTGTTTGGGGTGGGAACGAGGCTGCTGCTCACTCAGAAAACCTCGGAGAGAAGTAGCTTCAAAGCCCAGATCCTTAAACCCCACGATGGAGGTTCACACACCGAAGTCTGGAGCCTGCACACCTGGGATCTGCTAATCGAATCGAGTTGGAGGATTAGCCTCGCCCTGAAATGACACAGGCTGCGACGGGGAGAAGGAGACCGTATGCCATTTAGAAAGAGGCACTTTCCAGTGGGAAAATGCTCAGTCATGCACAAAATACAGTTTTCCTTCTCACTGGCCATGGAAGAAAGGGCTCTCGTTTAAAAAACCCACTGCCGTCAAGTTGATACCATACTGACTCATAGAGCCCCTGTACCAAAAAAAAAAAAAAAAAAAAAACCTCACTGCCGTCAAGTCCACTCCAACTCACAGCGACCCCTCCTTGAGTTTCCTAGGCGGTATCACTACAGAAGTAGATTGCCCAGTCTTCCTTCCGAGGAGTGGCTGGTGGGTTTGAACTGCCAGCCTTCTGGTTAGCAGTCAAGTGCCTTAGGCGCTACACCACCAGAGCCCCTATAGGACAGAGTATAAAACTGCCCACACGATTTCCTAGGCTGTGATCTCTGTGACTGCAGATCACATCTTTCTCCTGCGGAGCAGCTAGTAGGTTTAAATTGCCGACCTTTTGGTACACCACTGAGCACTTAACTACTGCACAACCAGGGCTCCTTGGAAGAAAGCCACCAGCATGAAATTCTCTAGCAGACCACATGCGTCTGGATCAGGTTCCCGAGTCTCATCCTCTGAGCTTCTGATTTAGAAAGAGTCTGCTGGGAATGTGGGCTTTTCAAGAACACTGCAGCTCAAGGACTACTGCCTCAGAGGAAGAGACTCCAGCTCCCAGAGAAGACAGGTCTGGAGCCTGCAGCTTGCAGAATACCTGAAACTAAGCCCATTGTAGTTGAGTGGATTCAAACCAACAGCAACCCTATAGAGCAGAGTAGAACTGCCCCATATGGTTTCCAAGCTGTACATCTATGGAAGCAGACTGTCACATCTTTCTCCCGTGGAGCGGCTGCTGGGTTCGAACCACTAACCTTTCAGTTAGCAGCCAAGTGCTTAACCACCCAGCCACAAGGGCTCCTTTTCTAACACACAGCCCCTCTCAAAAGGAAAAATGGGGGTCAGGGTAGCATAAAGGATGAACCTAGGTTTGAATCCTGGCACCACCACATCCTGGCTGTGACAACTTGAGAAAGTCACTAGCCCCCTCTGAGCCTCAGTTTTTTCATCGGTAAAGTGGACACAATCATAGTGTCCACCTCACAGGATTGCAGTGAGAACTAATGATATGGTGCAGGTAAGGTGCACAGGACAATACTCGGCATGTAGTAGGTACTCAAAAACTAGCCACTACCATCCTTTCTATTGTGGTAGTTATCACCGTTATTAATAGCTGAATCAATAACTGCTGCAAGCTCTGAAGCCCCTCTGCTGGAGCCGTGCCCCAGCTGGGAAGGTTGGCTGGCTAGAATGCTGGGAGTTAATACTTCCAGGAACAACCATGCATGAGACTTGGTTGGTGAACATCCCAGTCTCCTCTCCCATGGTTGGGACAAACAGATGTGTTCAAGGCTGTCTTCCCAGAGTTCCCATGACACTGGGCTCCGGTGGCCCACAGCTGTAACCTGCTCTTCCAACACACCTACCACTGGCTGCTTTCCCATCCCCACCTCACTCCCCTACACGCTGCTGGTGCTGTCGACTCATTTCCAACTCACAGCAGCCCCAGAATGTGCAACAGACTGAATCACTGCCTGGCCCTGCACCACCCTCACAATTGCTGTGCCTCTGTATCGTTCCATCTCATTGAGGGTCTTCCTCTTTTTCGCTGACCCTCTAGTTTACCAAGCATGACATCCTTTCTCCAAGGACTGATCCCTTCTGGCAATATGACCAAAGTACGTGAGACAAAATCTGGCCATTTTCACTTCTAAGGAGCATTCTAGCTGTATTTCTTCCAAGATAGATTTGTTTATAGCAGTCCATGGTATTTGCAATATTCTTGGGCAACACCACAATACAAATGCATCAATTCTTCTTCGCTCTTCCTTATTAATTGTCCAGCTTTCACATGTATATGAGGCTACTGAAAATACCAAGCTTGGGTCAGACGCACCTTAGTCTAGGATCCCCTCCAAATAAGCCACTTCTCTTCCAACCCTTATCTCAGGACCTGTTTATAGGGCAGCCCAACCTAAGACACCATGATTATTAAAAGTGGTTCTGAACTTCTATGTAGCAGGTCCCAAAGCTCTCATACTAAAACCAAGCCCTCAGAACACAGGTAGACAGTTCCTCAATAAGTTAAGCATTGATTACCCTATGACTTAGCAAATCCACATCTAGTTAGATACTCAAAAGACTAGAAGGCAGGAACTCAAACAAACCTTTGGACTCAATCTTCATGGTGGCACTATTCAAAACAGCCAAAAGGTAGAAACCCAAAAGTCCACCAGTGGATCAATAGACAAACAAAATGTGGTCTATCCATACTTGGAAACCCAAGGAGGGGTCGCTATGAGGCATACAATGGAATATCATTCAGCCTTAAAAAGGAATGAAGTACTGGGAGGGGAGGGAACATTCCCCCCCCCCAAAAAAAAAAAAACGCATTGACCCATTTGTGTATTTCACTGTATATAAATTATTTTTCAATAAAATGTCTTTTTAAACAAAGAAACAAAAAAGGAATGAAGTAGTGATGCATGCTACAATGTGGATGAACTTTGAAAACATGATGCTGAGTAAAAGAAGTCAGACACAAAAGGTCACATATCGTATGATTCCATTTACACGAAACATCCAGGCTAGGGTAAGTCCATAGAGACGGAAAGCAGACTGGCAGTTGCCAGGGGCTGGGAGAATGGAGAGTTACTGCTTAATGGGGCTGGAGTGATAGCTGGAACGAGACAGAGGAGGGGTTTCACAAGAACATGCATGTATTAAATGTTGTTGAATTATTCACTTATAAATGGTGAATTTTCTGTCAACCCCTTGGAGGGGGATCTATGTAGGAGATCCTGGACAGAGTGGGAGAACAGTGTGGAACACAGCTCAAAATTATAAAAAGAAGGACCAGGTTTGCTCGTCTAATGGAGTCTGGTGAAACTCCTGAGACTATGGACCCTAGCTGCCCTTCAGGTCTGGAATTGAACCTACTCCCATGGCTTCCAGCCAAACAAAAGACAGGCACATGAGCTGAACATTTACATTAGGTAGATACACTCTCTGGAGAGATCAATCATGGGAGAACAGACATGTGTATGTACAGACAGACAGCTCAGGGGGCAGGAGTGCATGGGAGGAAAGGACGTAGGTAAGAGGTAACTATGGGGAGGAAGTGGGAGGGAAGCTGTTGTACTGTGGGAAATAGCAGTCAATATCATGAGACAAAGTGTATGTGAACTCCTGTGTGGAAAATGAATTTGCTCTGTAAACTTTCACCCAAATCATAATAAAAATTTTTTTAAAAATGGTGCATTTTATGTTATGTGAATTTTGCCTCCAATTAAAACAAAACAAAAATAAAAAAGCAAGCCCTCTGCCCCTTGATTCCTTACACATCCCTTTGTCTATTTTAGAAGTCTACCCTGACCAGCTGTGTGTCCAAGGAAAACTCAGTCCATCTTGCTGAGCTCTGATTTCCTCATATGTAAAATTCAGTGAGGATCAAACAATAAAATGTCCCTGTAGTTAGTGCTGGCACAGAACGGGCCAATGTTCCAACAGGGATGGCTAAAACATACTTGATGTACACCCCATGAAGACATGCTGCCCTCTTGCAGGCTGGTAACTTGGAAAGGTTTAATTAAGCTTTCATGCAAAATGGCTGGGGGGTGGGGGAACAAATCCTGCTAAGGCTTTAATAGGATAAACTTCAGTTATCGAGAAAAGTTGCTTACATGGAATGTCTCATTCCCCAAAGGAGCTGCTGGCTAATTGCAGCGTTTCTCTATCTGTAAATTAAATGTGTGAACTTATTCTTAAAGGTAGAATCTGGGTCTTACTCATTTTTGGAATCCCCCCTTCTTCTCCCCTTTTAGTCCCTGGCCTGGTGCCTGGTGTATGACCCACGTTAAATAAATACTGTAGAGATGGAGGGGGAGGGGGGAAAGAAAAAGGCAGGAAGGATGAGCAGAGGGGACGCCTGTCAAATGCTGATAAGGGAAGAGCATCAAAAGTCTCCATCAAACATTTTGAAAAATTATTTCCCTATCTCAAAATAATACCCTTCTTTGTACAGGAGTCCCTGGGTGGTGCCAGTAGTTAAGTGCTTGACCACTGACCACAAGGTCGGCACCTCAGAAGAAAGGTCATCGGAAACTCCACGGAAGGCAGTTCCACTCTCACGCACATGGGGGCGCCACGAGTCAGAATCAACTGGACGGCAACAGGTTGGGCTTCTCTGGTTTCAGTCTGTGAGATGCACACGCTGCTCCTGCATTCCCATCTTCCTCCCCTCCTCCCCTTTGAGGCTTCTGTTCCCACAATTCCAGGGGTTGGGGCTGGGCAGGAGCATAGATTCCACAAGCAGCAAACTGAACCTTCTGAGGCTCTTGCTATATCACTGTGGGGGGCAAATGGCCCCTTTTATGAGCAGCTCTGCTGGTTTCTTAATAGATTTGTCATGGTGTCATGGTGCCCAGCAGACCTGGAGAGACACATACCCAGAGGCTGGCGTGGGGCTCGGCTCACATGCTTCCTGGAGGAGGGGATGGGCCAGGCTCCTGATGGGGAAGACTAGGTTCACAGAGTGGTTCCAGCAAATTCACGGAAAGTTTACTGCAAGCAGCCCTGAGTTCTCTCCTTTTCTCCTGCCCCACAGCAGCTCACTCTGTAATTCACCTGGACAGGGCCCAGCCTTTCCTTACAATGTGGAAAGGGAACGTTTTAAAAACCTGGCCCCCAGGATGGAAGGAAGGGGAAAAGGGTTGTTTTGGTCATCTAGTGCTGCTTTAACAGAAAATACCACAAGTAGATGGCCTGAACAACAGGGAGTTTATTCTGTTACAGTTTTGGAGGTTGGTAGTCCAAGTTCAAAGTGCCAGGCTCTAAGGGCTGGGTGAGGGCCCATTGACTGTGGCCTTCAGCTCTGCCTCTTGCTCCCGGCCCACTGAAGCTGGAGGCCTCTCTTAAATGAGGCAGCTGCTGGCTTCTGAGGCTGACAAACCCAAGGTCAACAAATAAAATGGCATAGTCCCAAGATTACTGAACATCATGACAGGCCACTAGTTCAAGTCCAGAGGCAGTCCTGAGATCGGCAGGAAACATGTTAGGCTGCTGAATGAAGACTCAGCTATGCACAGGGTCCAAGAGTGCTAAAAAGCTCCAGAGACCTTTCTCAAAGCTTCTTTTTCTACATTGGAAGCAGACCACATCCCTAAGACAGCTACTCAACTGCTCCAGTAAGTTCCATCATGGAGTTGATTACCAATCTCATCATGGGGAATAACACCCAGCTGCCATGCCACTCAAAACCAGGCCCAGCCAAGCTGACACACAGCTACCGCAGGGGTAGTATCTGCTTAGGGGGCACTGAGTTTCTGTTAATGGTGGTGAATAATTTAAAAATGAATAGTGCTGGTGACTGTACAACATGAGGAATATAACCAATGTCACCAAATTGTGTACATAAAAAACACTGAATTGGCCAATGTTTTGTTATTATATATTTAAAGCAATAAAACAAAACAGAAAAACTTACGCCTGCCCCCAGAGACGCTCTGCCTCTAATATGCCACCAAGGAACCATTAAACAGGCACCCGCTCTGAGCCTGGCACTCTTGCATAACTCCTTTCATCTAAACAACCATCCTGGGAGAGGTGAATATTATCACAGCCATTTCAAAGTCAAAAAGACTGAGGCACAGTACAGATAGTGAACGGCAGAGTCAGGATAACTGACGAACTGGTTCAATCATACACACACGCAGGACAAAGCAGGTGCTGTGCTAGGCACTTGGAGGGCAGTGATAAAATAGGGCAAGAATTCTTTCTTTAAGGATCTTATGATCTAGCAAGGAGTTCACTGTCTGGAGATGCAAGGCCATGTCTTATGGACTCCAGCATGAACATCTTTCTACTCATGACACTACCTCAAAATCTTTGAGAAATAATGCCATCTGGATTTGAACCAGGTGCTCAGCCCCTTGGGGTGCCAAGAATCCCCCTCCTTCCAAAGGCTCTTTTTCAGAGTGTTCAGCCACCAGGTATTTACCGAGCACTCCCCATGCACCAGCACTGTGCTAGCCCGAGAGGTATAAAGGACAAACCACCCAGCCAGGGCCCTCCTCTCCAAGAGACTGTTGTCTGGCTGGGAGACAAATGTAACATGCTGATATACAGTGTGGCAGGGAATTGCAGGGTGTGGTACTTCCGATCCCGGAGGATGGATGGGTGGGTGAGAAGTTCCAGTGGTTCACAAAGCCCTGGGTTCTGTGGATACAAAGACGTGTGAGACGAGATGGAGCAGTGACTGCAAAGACACAGCAGTGAGTGAGCGCACGGCTGCTGCAGGGCTGATGGGTCAAGGTGACCAGAGCGCTGGGGTGAGGAGGGGAGTAATGAGACGTGAGGAAGGCGTGGTAAGCAAAGTATTGCACAGGGCGTCATCGGCAGACTGGCTTCGTCCTGAGAGCAAGGGGTAACCAATGGAGGATTTGAAACAGGGAGGGAAAGCCAAATTGGAAAGACCTCTCTGGCAGCAGGTGACTGCAATCAAAGGGCAGCGGCCTTCCCCTCTCAGTCCCTGGCTGCTCCCAGCACTGCCCCCGGGTGAAGGGCTCCCCGCTGCTGCTTGCAAATTCACGCCACCAAATCCTGCCCCCTTGGCAGTCAGGCCAGCCCACTGAATGCCCCAACTGAGCTTTCTGCGTCATTTTGACTCCCCTGTGGTCGGTGCATTGAGCTGAGGCTTCCCCGAATGCCTCCATACGATCCCCGTGAAGGGTCTCACCACCTCCCTCCCCTCACTGCTGCCAACTCCATCAGCTTTAGCGCTCTGCACTCTTAGAAAGAGAACCCCAACAAAAACACAAAGGAGCCAGGGATGGTGCTAAGTACTGACACAGAAAGCAGACCTCAGTTCCAGCAACATCGTGAGGAATAAGGAGAAAGCCCTAGGGCCGTTCTCTCCATAAGAGGCCACAGTGAGGGAAGCTGGCCGTTGATCCCTCAGCCCCAACTTCTTGGAGAGAAAAGATAGTGACTGTAGGTCTTCGTGGCTCCCTGGACCTGGAGGTGTGATCGAGAACACAAAGGTCCATTTGTCATCCTTCAATCCGAGAAAGGATGGCAGAGAAGTGTGGTGGGCCCTCCAGAAGAGCTGGGGGCAGCACTGACTGTGAGTCTACCATGGGCATTACCCAGGGAAAGGGGTTAAGGGTCTGGTATCTGGAGTCAAGGGATCTGCGGGTTTGAGTCACAGATCAACCCACTGTGAGGTTCTGGGTAACTCTTCTCTTCCGAAGACCTCTGCTTCCTCACCTGTAAAACCCTGTCTTCCATGGTTGTTCTGAGGATGAAACAATGAGGTCATGCATGAGAAGTGTTTAGCAAAATGTCTGGCACTTCATGAGCCCTCAACACATGATATCACCATCATCACATCCAATCCCCACCTCCACCTCCACTGGAATTCTCATCATCCCTCACATACAACTATAACCGGACCCCAAGTTTTGCTTATAAGAAGCTAAAATGCATGTGAGGGACCATTAATTCCCATTATAATTACTGCAAAAACTGAAGTGTTTCTATTCATGGAAAAGTAAACTCGAGCTTCAAGCTGGTGATCTCTGAGATGCATGCTCATAATTACATCCTGCCAACATCCTGCCTGTCGTACAAGTTCCTGAAGCTTCCAGGAACTTCACAGCAGCTGCAACGTCAACGCTCATCATCTCTCCAGATTCTCAAGGGCTGGGCCAGTGAGGGCGACTGGTGGCTCACACCAACCCTGGCCCGCCGCTCCACGCTATCTCATCACCTGTCACTGGGGCCATTGTTTGCACAGGCTGGACCCTTCCAGAGAAAACACTGTATCTTGATGCCAGGACACAGAGTAGGAGAACACACAGGACACGAGAGGAACTGAGGAGGACATCAACCTGGTAACAGAGCAAAACTGGAAAAGGGGTGCCTAGCTCATTTATGTGAAAATCAGTCAGGTGCCCTCACATGGAAAGAACCAAGGGTAGGCCAACTCAAGGAAATCAGCAAAGCCAGGCTACTTCAGTGGAGGGAGAGGGCTTGATAAAGGGCACCTTTATCTTCAGAATCCACTGGAAATTGCATGCTGGTTAACTCGGGTTTCCAAACACCATTCTTTCCCTTGCTTGGAAAGTGATTAGGGTCTCACTCCTACAGAAGTGGGCAGTATCCCCAACTGGAACCCACAGAACGTTCTTTTGGTTAGCAGCTGAGTGTGTTCACTGTTTGGACTACCCAGGGCTCAAAATACAGGTAAGCCTGATGCAAGCTGTGCTCATGCTATTCCCTCTGCCAAGAACACCCGCATCCCCGTGTCACCTGACTAACTCCCACTCTTCCTTCTAGACTGAGTGGCCCACAGCACCTGCCCTGGTTCATCACCCCCTCTGTCTACATGGAGTTCCTCACTTACGCTTTAGTGCCCATATGGGAGGCTTATTAAATATGTTAGTTTCTAGACCTATGGGAGAAAGATGAGGCAGTCTTCTTCTGTAAGGATTTATAGATTTGGAAACTCTTGGGTCAGGTCTACTCTGCCCTATAGGGGCCCTATGAGTCAGAATTAACTTGATGGCAGTGGGGGTTTGATTTTTATGCCCAGAGTATGGGCCAGGATGCCTAAGAAGGGATGCAGGAAGCTGCAATTTTAAGCTTCTACCATGCTCTGGAGGTAGAAGGTATGGAGACCCCCCCCCCAATTTTATCATGGTGAAATAGATAGATACATAGTTATACATGCATGTATACATATAAAGTTTGCCATCTTAACAATTTTTAAGGATACAATTTGAAAGAGCTCTGGTGCATAGTGGATATGGCACTTGACTGCTACCTGAAAGGTCAGCAGTTCAAACCCACCAGCTATTCTGTAGAAGGAAGACGGGGTGATCTACTTCCGTAAAGATTTACAGTCTCAGAAGCCCCATAGGGGTTGCTATGAGTTGGAAACAACTCGATGGCAGTGAGTTTGGTTTTTTTAATTCAGTGACATTCATTACATTAATTACCATTTTGTACCACCATCACTGCTAGCCATTTACAAAAGTTTTCCAAGACCCCAAACAGACACTCAGCACCCCTTCAGCCATAACTCCCGTTCCCTCCTCTCTCCCTCCCTCTCTAGCCCTTTAACTACTAATAAACTTTTCTCTACGCATTTGCCTCTCCTGGACATTTCATAATGTGGAATCATATAATATTTGTTCTTTTGCGTCTGACCTATTTCACT
>NW_006921635.1:11515979-11517069 GCF_000298275.1 Orycteropus afer afer
TAGATTTCACACATGGAAGACTAATGACCAAAGACCAGACGAGTTGTGGGATGGTACCAAGGACATCATCCATGAAGAAAGCAAAAGATCATTAAAAACACAGGAAAGAAAGAAAAGACCAAAATAGATGTCAGAAGAGATTCTGAAACTTGCTCTTGAATAGAGAGTAGCAAAAGCACACAGAACAAATGGTATAAAAGAACTGAACAGAAGATTTCAAATGGCAGCTTGAGAAGACCAAGTATTATAATGAAATGAAGTATTATAATGAAATGAAGGTTTTCTAACCTGGAGTTACAAAACCAAAAGGGAAGAACACTCTTGGCATTTCTCAAGTTGAAAGAACAGAATTAAAAATTCAAGCCTCGAGTTGCAATACTGAAGGATTCTGTGGGCAAAATATTGAATGATGCAGAAGGCATCAAAGGGAGATAGAAGAAACAGAGAGTCACTGTACTAAAAAGAATTGGTTAGTGTTCAGCCATTTCAGGATGTAGCAAATGATCAAGAACTGATGGTATTGAAGGAAGAAGTCCAAGGTGCACTTAAGGTATTGATGAAAAACAAGGAGCCAGGAACTGATGGAACACCAGTTGAGATGTTTCAACAAATGGATGTAACACTGGAAGTGCTCACTCATCTATGCCAAGAAATCTGGAAGACAGCTACCTGGACAATTGACTGTGTGCCTATTCCAAAGTAAGGTGATCCAACAGAATGTGGAAATTATCGAACAGTATCATTAATACCACACACAAGTAAAGTTTTGCTGAAGATTATTCAAAAGCAGTTGCAGCCATAAATTGACAAGGAATTTCCAGAAACTCAAGAAGATATGGAACAAGGAATATCATTGCTGATGGAAAAGGCATTTGACTGTATGGATCAAAACAAATTGTGGATCATAACAAATTTTGGATAACGTTTCAAAGAATGGGAATTCCAGAACACTTAACTGTGCTCATGAAGAACCTGTACATAGACCAAGAGGAAGTTGTTTGAACAGAACAAGGGGATACTCCATGGTTTAAAATCAGGAAAGGAGTGCATCAGAGCTGTATCCTTTCACCATACTTACTCAATCTGTATG
>NW_006921635.1:11525455-11547047 GCF_000298275.1 Orycteropus afer afer
CTTTATGTATTTCCAGCACCTTCCACCAGCTAGATTGGGCAATCTAGCTCCATAGAGATATCACCTTGGGAGCCCAAGGAGGGGTCACTGTGAGTCGAATCGACTCCACGGTAGTGAGTTTGGTTTTTGGTTTCCCACCAGCTATGGTTCTTACTCAGAATTGCTCTCCCAGCCCCCTGCCCCAAAGGTGGAGGTTCATTTAAGACTCATTTCTGGAAAACACAGCAAGTGACTCTTCAGAGAGTTACCAAACCAAGCTCCCATGAGCTACTTCCGGGCCCGGAGTGGCTCTGACTGAGTTTAGGTACCATGGAAAGTTACTTCAAGGGGTGGCCACTTACTTGCAGTTTTTACACTTGAGGCCAAAAAGCATCCCTTTCCCACAGACTGTGCAGGTCTGAGACATCCAGTACTTGGTGGAAAACCTGTGGAAGAAAGACAGAAACGTTTAAGGGTGAGGCTGATCTCTGGGAGGATGGACTGCTTAAAGGGCAAGCATGTGGAGCTCCCACGGTACCTGGGCCTGGATTCCATGCCTCTTCTCGGATCTGTGACTTACGCAAGTTGCTTAAATCCCCAGAGCTGCGGTCTCCTTATTGCTACAGTGGGGATGATAACAGTATTGACCTCACAGGATGTTGGCAGGATTCCATGAGGTCATACCTGGAATGCAGTGTGCTCAAGGAACTGGGTGTGACTATATGGCTGCCTTGACCCTTCATAATAGTCACCCATTTGTTCAACAAACAGCACTTCCTGTCCTGCAATATGTCAAGTTAACTTCTGGGACGGAGCAATGAGCGGGGCTGAAATGGCCTCAGAAAACTACAGACCAACATGGGTTCTCCAGGACATGCAGCGGAGTCATTCCTGGTCACTGCTGGTCCTGTGACCTGGAGAGCTTCAAAAAGCTCACACCCCGAATTTTAGTAGCAGAGAAGAGCCCCCTAAAGGCCTTTTTAGACCATCAGTTCACCCCCTCTTTCAACCACACTACTTGCTGCCAACACAGGGCAATTTAGAGGCTTCTTATATACAGCTGGAGTCCACGGATGGTGCAAACGATTAACCAAAAGGCTGGAGGTTCAAGTCCACCCAGGGGCTTCTTGGGAGAAAGGCCTGGTCATCTGTTCCAGAAAATCAGCCACAGAAAACCCTACGGAGCACAGTGCCACTCTGACCCATGCAGGGTCTCCAAGAGCTGGGACAACTACACAGCCACTTTACTATTATTTTAGTAATACATAGCTGTGGACCTACGGAGAGCAGGTACGTTACACTAGCTTCCTCCTGCCATGAGGGCGCTTGCTTCCCCGAGAGAGAGGAGGCAGCCGCAGGGCTGGGCCCAAGAAAAGTACTGAAGTTTGCCAGGTCACAGTTGAATTTAATTTTCAATTTTTGTTACTGTCAGCAGGAGTTGTATCTCATCTCCACTGCCTCAGAGTGTCCAAACGCACATTGGAGGTGATTACGTAACTTGGTGCTCAGGGATGTTAAGGGAAAGGGTGCGTCTTCTCCGCTGCACCATTTGCCTGATCTGGGTCAGTGACCCTCCGAACAGAAAGATCGGCAGCCTCGGCAGCCCAGTGTCCGTATCTAAGCAAACAGAAACCTCCCAGCACCCACTCCTGTTGCCAGGCAAACTTCCTCCAGTTAGGGACGGGCTGCTTAAGACCCTTCCTGTCCTTTCAATAGGGAGAGTTGTTGTTGTTTGTTTGTTTGTTTAACCTTCTCATTGTGATTTGGGTGACAGTTTACAGAGCAAATTGGTTTTCCATTCAACAATCCATACACCTTTAGTCTTGTGGCACTGATCACTATCCCCACAATGTAACAGCCTCTCCCACTTCCTCCCTGTTTCCTGTTCCCCTTCCTCCTTCTTTCCTATTCCTTCCTGCTTCTGAGCTTCATCCCTGGGCAAACGCTGCCCTTTAGATCTCCTGTGGTTGATTGTTCTAAGGAGTGTGTGTACCTCCCTGGGGTAGGGACAGAGAGTTTAATGGGGTCTGTTTTGTAGGTTTGGCAGCTCTGGGAAATGTTTTGCACCCACTCGCCATGGAATCAGGAGCTGTGGTGGCGTAGTGCCTCACGCATTTGACTGCTAACCAGAAGGCTACTGGTTCAAACCCAGCCATGGAATCGAGGGCAGCAGGTGAGTGGCAGGTGGAAGTTTTCACTCATTTTGAGCCCTTCCTTCCCCTGACCAGCTCTCCCTCTTCCCTGGTTCTGGTGAGGTGACTGTGAATGGGATTTAATTTCATTTTTGCACCAAGGCTGGGATGAAGCCACGGCTGGAAACACAGGGAGAGACTGAAGAGTAATGTCATGTTGTTAGGTACCATGGAGCTGGCTCGATCCACAGAGACCCTCTGTGCAAGAGAACGACACCCTACCGGGTCCTGTGCCATCCTCACAATGAAGAGTAATAGGTCATCCCGTTCTCACCTCCTCTCAGAAGCTCCTAATGCCCCAAGATCATCAGGTGGCTTTCCTCCTCTGGACATCTGCATCTGAGTGTGGGGTATGTCTTGGTTGCAACCTTAGGGTCAGAGTGCCTGGCGGCAGGGTGAGCCAAGAGGCAGAGCTGATCCAGGTGGGGCCGCTCCAGGGGCATGGCAGAGACAGAGGTCTGGCCCAACCAAAGGTGAGATTAAGCCTCAAGATGAGGGCCAAGCTAAGGGGCAGAACCTGTTCTGTGTGGGGCCAGTCTTGAGGGTGTGATAGAGACAAGGGGGAGTGGCAAACAGGTTTACAAAGGGGAAGAGGGAGGCTGGAGTGGAGACAGTGACCAGGACAGGGAGGAGACAAGGGGCATGACTGAGAAAGGGGCAGAGCTGAGCCAGGGCGTGGCCATGGGAGGGGTGGGGGGCGGAGCAGGTCCAAGTTGAGGAGCCCAGCCAGGGCCAAGGTCAGAGCCTAGCCAGGGGGATGCAAACATAAACATGGGCTCTGCTTGGGTGCCCTTCTCTCCACATCTCCTCACCTGATCACTGACGTTTCTGTCACACACTTCTCACTGCTTCCACCAATGTTTTCTCATGAGTCTTAACAATGGTTCCATCAACGTTGTTGTTGTTAGGTGCCATTGAGTCATTTCTGATTCATAGCAACCTCACGTACAGCAGAACCAAACACTGCCCAGTCCTGTACCAGCCCCACGATCCTTGCTATACCTGAGCCCATCGTTGCAGCCACTGTGTCAATCCATCTCATCAAGGGCCTTCCCCTTTTCCATTGTCCCTCCACTTTGTCAAGCATGATATCCTTCTCCAGGGAATGGTCCCTTCTTACAACATGACCAAAGTAGGTGAGATGAAGTTTAGCCATTCTTGCTTCCAAGGAGCATTCCAGCTGTACTTCTTCCAGGAAGGATTTGTTAGTTCTTTTAGCAGTCCATGGTACTCTCAGCATTCTTAGCCAGCACCACAACATCAACATATTTCTTCCAAAAACTGTGGATGAGGTGCCCTCCTGGGAGAGTGGGTGTGTTCCTGCCTCACCCCCGCCATAGCTACGTGGCTGCCTCTGGCATTACCCCTGATGGCCCTCAGGCCTCTGTGTTACCATGGTCCATTTAACTGTTTACTTCTCCTTCCGCTAGGCCAGGAGCTTCTCAAGGACACAGACTTTACATCTTACTCAGGGCTGCAACCCCACATAGAAACTCTAAACACTAGTCCAAAGAACCCACAAAGGTGCCAACAGTTCCCTTAGCTAGTTCATAGAGGCCCTGGTGCAAAGAAACCTCTCAGCAGTGGTATCAAGGGAACACAAAGCACTGAGGCTAGTGGGCTTTTGGATCTAACACTCCTTACCCCAGGCCTCAGTTTCTCCATCTGCCAAATGGGCATCGCCATACTTGCCCCGCCTGCCACATTGTGAGGTTTATGAAATAAAAAGTGGAAAGTTAAAGACCATCTTCTGAGGGATGACTGCTATATGCAAACCCTGGGGCTCCTTCCTCCCCCAAAAAGGGGTGGGCAGGTATACCCCTGGAGAAATAGTCCTGTGTGCCTAGCCCTGGACTGTCCCACACCTCAGCAGAGAGTGAGCACTTCTGAGTTTGGCCTGTCAGGCCCTAAGCCTTGGCTTGTGTCTTTTGAGTGGGAGACCCAAAATGAGAAGACAAAGCATTGACCTCAAAGGTAATACCAGGCCTTGGGCTAGACCCTTTCCATATATGATCTCATTTCATCCTCATCACCACCCTACAGGGTAGGCAGAATTACCTGATGAGAAAAGGGATCCTCAGTGAAGGTAAGCAGCTCCTTCAAGGTTGCAAAGCTTTACCAGCTGGGATTGGAAGACAGACCAGCCTAGCTCCAGAGCCCTTGTTTTTAATTGCTACATGCTAATTGTATAAGGGCTACATGGATAAGCAGCAGACATCTTGGTCCCCTGGCAGCCACATCAAGGTTCAGCCCGGCAGAGGAGAGGGAGACATGGTGACTTAGAAGCTGGAGCAAAACGCTGTCCTGCCTTCCCCATCCTGTCAAGGGCCAGAGGCCAGCCCCGCCCCTCCCCGTCCAGGGTGGCGGGCAGCAATGCACCTACCTGTGCTTGATGGAGTTGCCCAGGTCTCGGCGCGGGATCTGCGGGGACCAGCGTGGCACTGACAGAGTGTCTGCAGGGAGAGGAGAGGAGAGGAACATGTTAAATAGAAGGTCAGAGGCTCAGGTGGGCTCTGGCCAAGCCCTGAGAAGCAAAGGGAGGGTTACCGGTCTCAAGAAGGTTCCTAACGGCCCTGACTCACCACACCAAAACCAAACGAACACTGTTGCCTCAACTCACGCCCCAGGGTAGGAGCACTTGAAAGAAGTGAGAAAAATAAACTTGAGCCCCACTTCCATTTGCAGAGCACTTGTCGTGTGCCAAGCACATGCCAACAGACTCACATACTGTAGTTCATTATATCCTCAAAACAACTCCCCAGATGGAGTTGATCTTATAGATCTTATAGATGAGGCTTGGAGAGGGGAAGTCACTTGCCTCAGGTCATACATGTAGTGGACTGCATAGAGGCTGTGAATTCAGGTTTGGGGGACTTTAGGGCAGGAGTACTTGCATGCAAAAGTATAATGGCAATTTGTCCCAAATATACCGCCATCCTAATTTTTGTCATGCCCCTATACAGTCCATAAAATTATTTACTTAATGTTTTAGTTGATTTCATTTTTGTTTGTTTAAATACGTTCATCTTAAAAGCAAACTCTAAATGTGTACCACCTTCTGCATAGCATAGGTAACTGTTTTTGAACTCTCCAACCATGTACTACCTAAAATCATGCCACAGTAACTGGATGGATGGATAGATAGATGAGTAGGTGAATGAATGAGCAGGTAGATAGATGAATGGATGGATGGATGGATGGATAGATGGATTGATCGGTGGATGGGGTGATAGATGGGGTAGGTGGGTGGGTGAGTGGATCAACTGATGGATGAATGGATAGGTGGATGGATGAATAGATGAGTGGATGGATGGATAGACAGATGGGTGGGTGGATGGACAGATGTGTGGATGGATAGATCAGTAGGTGGACAGATTGAAGGGTAGGTGGATGGATACCGGTGGGTGGATGGATAGATGAGTGGGTGGGTGAACAGAAAGATTAGTGGGTGGGTGGGTGGATAGAACCATAAATCACACAGACTTCAGGCAGACGAGGTGTCTGTCTCATCAGCAGACCCTGAGCACCTTTACCCCATCTGCCCAACTACCTGCACCCCCCTCCTCCCGGGCCTTGCAGGCTGCAGTGAAGTGTGGAACGACAGTGTAAATGAACTGGAGTTGCCAATGAAGTCTCCACCAGCTAGGACAGGAGACGTGAACGGGTGACCCACACGCCAGCTCCCATTTCTCAGGTCAGATGGAGGGAGCCAGCTCCCTTTTCCAGGCTGTACACGCACCTCATTTTTCCCAGCGATTGCTCTGGAGTGCCACGCTCACCGGAGAGCAGGGAGCAGGCATGTCTGAACTCCCCAGGGAACATTTAACCGCAGCCCGCTCCCTGCTCCCTCCTCCCTTCTGTCTAATGACAGTGGGCAGCCATCTGAAAGCTGTTTCCAGAAACTTCCACCCTGCCCTTGTAAAAACTGGGGAGAGCTAATGAGTCTCCAAACTCTAAAGGACAGAGAAAACCCAAGAGGGGGACAGGATGATACAATAATCCAAACCCTCCTGTGGAATTTCCTCTTATTTAACTGAAGACTAGATGACACCAAGCCCAAGTCAATGTTACTACTGGCATCCATTTCTTTTTACTTCTTTTATTGTGGTGAAAACATGCACAAGACCCTTCCCCATAACAACTTCTCCATTTACAGCTCAGGGATATTGATGATATTTTTCATGTTGTGCTACCATAGTTGCTATCCTTTCCAAAATAGTCCAACATCAGCTCCTCAAACAAAAGCCTCCCCTTTCCCCCCCTCCCTCCTACCTCTGGTAACCATTAATAATCTTTGGTATATATATATATATATATATATGTGTGTGTGTGTGTGTGTGTGTGTGTGTGTGTATACACACACACATTGTTGTTGTTGTTATGTGCCATCGAGTCGGACCCGACTCATAGCAACCCCTCCTTGGGTTTCTGAGGCGGTATCATTACAGAAGTAGATTGCCCAACCTTCCTTGGGCAGGAGTGGCTGGTGGGTTTGAACCACGAGCCTTCTGATTAGCAGTCAAGTGCGTTAGGCACTATGCTACCAGGGCTATACACACACTCACACACACACACATATCCCCACCACAACTTATCTGGAAATTTAGTCTCCCTTCTCTTCCCTTCCCTGATAACCAACAAAGAAATCTTCCTTCCATATATAAACTTTTCCTTGACTTTTTACAATAGTGGACTGATAGAAACAAAAATGGCAAGAAAAAGAAGTTGTTGTTTTTGAAAAAGAGCATGCTTTCCATCCTCTCTCTCCCACCTCTGGGGACTGAAGTCACATGTGGGGGGAAGATGCTACTTGTTACCCCAGAAGCTGCTTTCCCAGTGCTCGGGGGGCCGAGGTGGGAGGGCTGTGCTAGGGAGCAGGGTTAGTGTAGACAGGAAGGCCCCTTGTGCAAATCTACAAAGTAGGGGTGCCAGATGAGTTCCCTGTCACGGACTATTACCGCCAGTAACAGTGAATGTCTAGAGAGATGTGTGAGGAGCTGGGTGGGGCAGTGGTTAAGGCATTTGGCTGCTGACCAGAAGGTTGATGGTTGGAACCCACCAGCTGCTCTGTGGGAAGATGAGGCAGTCTGCTTCTGTAAAGATTGACAGCCTTGGAAACCCTGGGGGGTCGCTATGAGTTGGACTCAACTTGATGGCAGTGGGTTTGATTTGGTTCGAGGGAGGTGTGTTGAGAAGGACTCTGAGGCGTGACTGGGAAGAGCACCAAGATGGATTAGCAGTGTTTGCCATGAATAACGGGGTGGTACCAAGTCTGCATGTATCTGTCACCCCTGCGAGGGCAGGAACTACGTCCTCCTTGTCTTTGTATCACCCCTTCATACATGGTTGCTGAATCCAAGGTTATTGCAATAAAAACAGCCTGTGTCTGTTGAGAAGTCAGGATGTAGTGGGCATTATGTGTGCAGTCCACACCAGGCAGCTAGGCCTCTGTGAGGTTCATGCTATCGCTATTCCCACTGCACAAAGGGGGGTACAGGAGCTCAGAGAGCTGTGGTGGCTTGCTGAAGGTCACACAGCCCCAGCACAGCGACTTCAAGGAATTGTTCTACAATTGTTCGCAAGTCCTCCAGGAACCCCTACACCCGTGTTTTCAACTGGGGCACTTTGCATCTCCCTCTGGGGACATTTGGCAGTGTCTAGAGCCATTTTTGATTGCTACCACTGGGCATCAAGTGCTCCTGGCATTCAGTGGGCAGAGGCCTGGGATGCTGTGCAATATCCTACATGGCACAGGACAGCCCCCACGAAACAAAATCCCCTAGCCCCAAATTTCAATGATGCCAAGGTTGCAAACCCTGATCAAGATGCTTCTTGATCTCTCTACTCCCCTTCCCCTAAAAACAAACAAACAAAAAAACCCAGATGTTGTCTCTGAAGCTGCAGTCATCAGGGTACAAATCTTCTTTTATTATAAGCACTGTTCGATTCGTATCCTAGTTATTCTGTTATTCTCAATTACAGCATCTTCTCGAAAAAGAAGATGTAATTAAGTTTAATACTTTGGATTCATTTCCCAATATCTGTAAAGGGGTGAATTCTGTCGATTACATTAAGCGGCTGCAGCATCATTAGTCTCAAGCAATAATAACCTCCACACGGCTTTCTACGTGGGTGTGAGGATTTGAACTCTGAGACCCTCTCTTTGCTTTCTTCATTTGGATTTCATTAAACTTGCCAATGTGAGCTTCAAAGCAAACAAAACCCGTTTAAAGAGAGAGGGGGGAGAATCTATGAAAACCCAGGCCTTATCATAACAGAGAAGGCAAACAACATTTACAGCAATTAAACTGATACAGAAACTTCTGTTTAACAATCAAAGCACCTATTAAGATGTCTCCATAGCTGAGGAAAAGCTTCTTTTCATCTTTCATTTTCTGATAATAAGTCATGCAGACACAGCGGCAGGATTTGCATCCCTGGTGCCCTCAGTCCCTGAGGTAGAGTAAGAGATATTTCTTTTTAGGTATTCTCATTTTCAGGGCAGTGCAACGTGGACAAGGGAGGAGGTTTCTTCTTCCTTCTGTAGAGCCTGCTGTCCATACCCTCGTAGAGACAGCAGATCCACTCAGAAGAGGGATAACTCGGAGGCCCTGGTGTTTGCAACCACCCTGGTAGCCAGACTTACAAACAGAAGGCCAACAGAAGGAATGGACGTTAATAAGCATCTCTGCTCTTCAGAGCTTTGAAATGAAAAACTCAGACTCCAACCTGGAGAACTTGAAATCAGGCTAACAGAGGAGTCGGGCATAGGGAGAACACATAAGGGTGCGGACAGGGCACTGCAGAGAGACGGGCAGTGAGAAAGGGAAGGAAGAGGAGGAAAGTGACAAGGAGAAGCAATAATAATACAGGGATCCCCTGCGCTTGGAAAGTTCGCTTTAGGCCACTTCACTTTTACGAAGAAAGACCTACATTAGGACCTGTTTTTGCTAACCAAAAGAAATCCAAAGAGGATTTTCGTTTCTACGAAAAAAAGGCAAAAGGCGAAATGAGTATGCAGTGTTTGTTTTGCAGTGTGCCTCTAAAGAGGCGGCATCACCAGCAGAGAGAGGGGCACTGCCAAGCTCCTTCCCCAGGAACTACACTCAGCATTAAGCCACCGCAGCTTTGAACTGTGTGTGTGAACTATGGGCACTCTGGTAGCACAGTGCTTCATGTGTTATGTTAGCTTTAATATATTACTTGGTATGATTTGGTAGCCTACATTTTGGGTCTGTTGTTATGTGCCATTGAGTTGGACTCAACTCATAGTGACCCCTTCTTGGGTTTCTGAGGCGGTATTACTACGGAAGTAGATTGGCCAAACTTCCTTCTGAGGAGTGGCTGGTGGGTTTGAACTGCCAGCCTTCTGGTTAGCAGTCAAGTGCCTTAGGCACTATGCTACCAGAACTCCTACTTTTGGGGTCTGTTGTTGTTGTTATGTGCCCTTGAGTAAGACCTGACTCATAGCAACCCCTCCTTGGGTTTCCAAGCCAGTATCACTATGGAAGTAGATTGCCCCGTCTTCCTTCCGAGGAGTGGCTGGTGGGTTTGAACCGTCAGCCTTCTGGTTAGCAGTCAAGTGCCTTAGGCACTATGCTACCAGAGCTCCCCTTTTGGGGTCTAGGAGCACTCAAACATTTTTCCCATATATATTAATGGTAATGGCTTCTTCACTTTACACCATTTCAGCTCATGCAAGTTTTCCTAGGAATGAATGCTCTCCTTTCAGATAGCAGGGAGAACCTGTATAAACGAAATTTTAAAATGGGAAAAAATAAAAGATGTGCTTTAAAAAAAAAAAAAAAAAAAAAAACTACCATGTACTGAGTACTAGCACCAAAAAAGCCCTTCACATGTATTATCTCATTTAATGCACCCAGTAGAGGCACTGGAGCTCAGTGGTAACATTCTCATCTTCCACGTGAGAGACAGGTTTGATTCCAGCCAATGCCACTCATGTGCAGCCACCACTCGTCTGTCAGTGGAGGGGCAGTTGCTGCTATGATGCTAAAAAGGTGTCAGGGAAGCTTCCAGACCAAGATGGACCTGGAAAAAGGCCTGGCAAGCCACTTCCAAAAATCAGCCAAGGAAAACCCTGTGGGTCACAACGGTCAGATGGACTGATCACGGGGCTGGTGCAGGACCAGAAAGACTTTGGTTCTGTTGTGCATGGGTCGCCATGACTTGGGCCCGCTCTAAGGCAGCCATCAACAAGGATAATCCATAGAATGCAATGACACGGCTCAGCTGTTACCATTTGCCCCACTTCATCAATGAGGAGATGTAGAAGTTATACTAGGTGAACACTGGGATTGTTAATTCAGGGCACATAGCTAGGGCTCAATAAGTGACAGTTAATTTCAAACCCATTTCACAGATGGAAACACTGAGGCTTAGAAACAATAAGCAATTGTCCATAGCTAGTAAGACTAAGGTGTGCCTAACTCCAGCCATGGTGTTCTGAATCGCCTCATATGCATGTGAGAGCTGGACAATGAATAAGGAAGACCAAAGAAGAACTGATGCTTCTGAGTTGTGGTGCTGGCGAAGAATGCTGAAAGTGCTATGGACTGCCAGAAGAACTAATACATCTGTCCTGGAAAAAGTGCACTCAGAATGCTCCCTGGTAGTGAGAATAGCTAGACTTCATCTCACCTATTTTGGTCATGTTGTCTGAAGGGACCATTCCCTGGAGAAGGATATCATGCTTAGTAAAGAGCAGGGTCAATGAGAAAGGGGAAGGGCCTCAACAAGATGGATGGACCCAGTGGCTGCAACGATGGCCTCAGGTAGAGCAAAGATTGTGGGGTTGGCACAGGACCAGTCAGTGTTTTGTTCTGTTGTACACAGGGTCAACACTGAGTTGGAGATGACTCAATGGCACCTAACAACAAGTGACTGGGTTGGGGTTTAAACCATAGACAGGAACCAAATGGATACATGGAGTCCCACTTATTCCATACTGTCAGTGTCCTACCTCTGTCTGGGGAAAGCAATGGAAAGGAAGAGCATCGACCCTCTTGAGCTCAGGGAAGGACCCTAGAGGTCTAGGGGCTGCAACAGCATGTTGTTCATTCCTCAGTCACTCATGCAGTCACTCAACCAATGTTTGACTGAGCAAGACAATGCCCCACCAAGATGTTAACATCCAGATCCACCGAACATGTGGCGATGTTACCTCACATGGCAAAAAGGACTTTGTAGATGTGCTTACACTAAGGTATCTTGAGATGGACTATCTGGTGGGCACAGTGCAACTGTAAGAGTCCTTATAAGGCAGAAAGGGAGACAGGAGAGTCAGAGACAGAGATGTGAAGACAGAAGCAGAGGCTGGACCAATGTGACTTCTAGACTTGAAGATGGATGGGGCCATGAGCCAAGAAATGTGAGCAGCCTCAGGAAGCAGGAAAAGGCCTGGAAAAGGCTCCTCCAGAGCAGTGTGGCACCTTAGCCCCATAAGACCCGTGTTGGACTCCTGATCCCCAGAACCATAAGATGGTACTTTTGAGTCATGAAGTTTGTGTCATTTGTTACAGCACCTCTCACGTGGCAGACGTGGTTTTAGACACTGGGGAGCAAGATAATCAAATCCTCTGCACTTACAGAGGGGAAGTCAGTCATGAATACAACTGCAAGATCATTTCAGGCAGTGATGCATTCCATGAGTGGAAAATGGACGGAGTTTGGGGTTTGTCTTAAGGCGATGGGAACACTGAACATTAGAACAGAGGTGGAGACCTCTGTGCTCAGCCTTACAAATGTAAGAGCTCCCTCTGGCGGCTGAGGCGAGACCAGCCCTCTAGACTGTCACTTGAAGATGAGGGCAAGACTCCCTCAACCCCTTACCCTCACCCCACCCAAACTCCCACCCTAAGCATCAACCTCAAGTGTCACGATGCCATTCTCTCTTCCAGCCCAGCCCCTTCCATTTTATCTGTCATGACCCTACCCACAATCCCCAGTGAAAAATCCAGACCCCATCCAGTGGCCCTGGAAAAGGGCAGGGAGTGTGAGTTACCGCCACAGCCTGTGTTCTTTTCAAAGAATCAACAGGATGCTTTCTGCCTCCTTGGCCTTAAAGGAGGCTGGGGTGAAGTGTTTTGCCCTGAGCCCACCAACTCGTCACATTGGAAGATCTGCTACAGTGCAGATCCACCTTCTTAGAGGACAGTTCCTAAAGGCACCATCAGTGGGAGATACAGTCCCATTCCCAGGGCGGGAAGGATGAAGAGGTGGCTCTGGGAAGGAGGCAAAGCAGATTTTAAATACTATTCTTCATCATTCGTCTACTATGAGGAGAAAACATATTAGGCTGAGTGCTCTTGGGGGACAGACCTAGGTCTCCTCCACCATGGTCCCCAGGGTTGAGCTTGAGAGACAAATGCACAGATGATAAACATGTGCTCAGTGGAGGGAGGAAGGGATGGAGGGATGGAGGGATGGATGGTTGAATCAGTAATCAAGTCAGCTCTTTCATTAGTTAAGCAATGTAAGGAAAGTGGTGTGGCAGCAGCGTCTGACCTCTTCATCTAACTTCATGAGGGGGAGGGAAAATTAAGATCAACAGCCCAAGGTCAATTCCTATGAGGCAGAGTTCAGGCATACCTCCTCTCACCAATCTTTTCATCAGTTCTGACACGAGCCGCCCTCCCATGATGCTCTCTGCTGCTTTGCTGGGTTTGATAATTTGTGGCAATGGCCACATAGAGCTCGCAGACAACACTCATAATTATGGAGTTAATCAGGGAAGTACCAGATTACAATGCAGGATCAGGAACCGACTTAGGACAGCTTCTTGGCCATGTCCACAGGCAGGCCTCTCCCTGGCTTTGGGCCTCTCAGCCGTTGGTCCCTTAGCTTCCTGGGCCCACCTGGCCTCTGTCCTGCTTGAGCAAGTATTACAAAGCTCTTTAGCTCCACCAGCAAGCAGTCAGTAGCAGTCCACTCCACCAGCAAGCCTCAGCCCGAATGAGTCGAGCTCTCTCCATCTGTGGGTTGGTAAGCCAAGCTCTGCATGGGTTCCACAAGCCTAGCTCCACAGGCAACTGCCTGGAGGCACCCTACTGTTCCAGCAAAACTTTGCTGGCATGCACTCAGCTCTCCATCAGCAGGGTCAGCGAGCCTGGCTCCACAGACAAGTGCCTGGAGGCACCTCACTCCACCAGCAAGCCTCCTGCCTGAAGGTGCTCACCACTCCTGCTCCATGGGCCAGGAAGCCCACTGCACCATTTCCTCCTGGTCTCCTGGTTCTGCTGCTGAGAGTTCTCTGCCACACTTGCTACCACTTCCTGCTGTCTTGAGCCATCTCTGGTGTTACAGTTCTTATCTCCTGAGTCTAAGAGGTTCTCAGCACAGTGACCCTGGTTGTTTTTTCTTGGTGTTAGTGAGGTCTTCCCTCTGCTCTGGGATTGGCTCTCTTTTTAAGCCTAGCAGGATGGCAAAACTGACCAATCCCTTGTTAGGGTTCCATACACCTTATTTGCATTATTAGTAATGCTGTCTACTCCCTTTGGGGGCCACAGGCACTTCATTTGCACAGTCTTACCCAATCATTTTGCAGGAGTCACAAGACTGTGCATGGCTAGAAGGGGCATCTTAAGTAATTCACTGCACCACAAGTAGAAACTAGCACAGCCCTGGGAACTCTTGGAGGCACTCTTTGTGAGACCTGGAATCTAAACTGATTACTTCTCAAGATACTCCTGTATGGTGGGAAAGGTAGTAAACATTATCTCCATTGTATAGATGGAAAATTGAGGCAGGTCTGGAAAGTGGTCTGCTGTGTGTCCATGGACAAGAAGGAGCCTCTCTGAGCTTCGGTGGCATCATGAAAACAATGTGGATTAATAACAGGGCCTGCATGAGGCTGTTTGAGGGTTGGCTGGGATTAAGTTGGCAGAGTGTTCAGTGTGCTGGCCCACATGGAAAGAGTGTTCAATTTTGTTGATTGTTCATATCCAGAGTGCCTGCCTCTGCCAGACCTTTGCAGGTATTTCTTCATTCAATCCAAATCCTCTGAGCATGGCCATGGGGACAGGTATAGCCCCAGCTGACAGATGAGGAAACTGAAGATGAGTAAGTGGTCCAAAGTCGCATAGCTGGTAGATAGGCCCAGAGTCCTATAAAACAAAAGCCTGGCTATGCACTTCTATGCCAAATGGCCTCCCTATACAACGTCCCCTCTGAGACAACTATAAAAATTACTTTTTAGATCATACAGTCCTTGAGCTGGAAGGAACCACAATAAACTGTCTTCTGCAGTCCTGGAGTCTCTAAGCCCCCTTAGTGAGATGAGAAGCTGTCTTATCCTTAAATATTTCCACGCAGCTAGAGATGTTCCTCGGAAGGAAGACTGGGCATTCTACTTCCGTAGAGATACTGCCTTGGAAACCCAAGGAGGGGTTGCTATGAGTCGAATCTGACTCGATGGCAGTGAGTTTGGCTTTTTTTTTTTTTTTTTCAGAGATGTTGGACCACATCACATCATTAACAGCAATGTTCACATTTACTGAGCATCCACTGCCTGATTTAGATGGAAAGCATTGGATGTACTTTATTTAATCCCAGCATTACGTTTCAGGTAGTGGAGCCAGGGCTCAAGCTAGGACAGGGAGACTCTTGGGCTCATGCTCAGTAATGCACAAAGGAAACGGAAGTTCCAGACTGCCCTGCAGCTCCCAGCCCAGGTACACCAGGGACAGGGGAACTCAGCAGGTGCGCTGTATTCAAATCAACTAGCACATTCTTTGGGACTGAAGATACCTGAAACTAATAAAACTTATGCCACTGATCTTTTCTTTTCGGGCCACACGCCAGTCCCCAGCAAAAATCCCACTGACTTATCCAAGATGCCAACCAATACTTGACAGAAGCTGCTCATGATATTACTCATGTCGAAAGGTATGACTCTGTTTGCTTTAATATCCAATTCAAATACACCAGCTCTGGAAGTACTTTAATTACATGCTGTCTCTAAAGGTTATATCTCCATGAGACTTTATGCCGAATGGAGTTTCTCTGCGTACTTGGCCACAATGTTCTCCCTGAAACAACTGCAAACCACTTTCCAAGATGCAGACTTCCTCAGCTGGGGGCCCTGCTGGCTATGGAGGCCTCTGGGAACCACTTGGCACTGGTGAGTGTGTAGGTGGTGGTAGGGCTGTGTAGAGTGCTGTGCCATGGGGGGCTGATGGCGGTAACAGGTGCTAACTCAAAACCCTCACTGACATTTGAGTCAGATCTGACTCATAGCGACCTCTTCTTGGGTTTCCAAGGCGGTATCTCTATGGAAGTAGATTGCCCAGTCTTCCTTCCGAGGAGCGGCTGCTGGGTGCGAACCGCCAGCCTTCTGGTTGGCAGTCATTGCTGCTCCCTCTTGATGGCAGAGATCATACATAGGGATTTCAGAGGAGATTCCTGGGTACCCCCAGGGCATCCCGTCAAAATAAAGGACAATGGTGAGGTACTGTCCAGAAATGGAAGCACTGTGCAGGGAAGGAGGTGCCAGGGTCAAACCAACCTGCACGTGTTGGGGGCCACACAGGGATGTAAACTAGCAATGAGGCCTTTGAGTGTGCACCTGCACCGAAGACCCAGCAGCAGGCTTCGTTTCTGCATGGGAAAGGCCTTCAGGGCATCCCCTCGCCCAGCGGAGTCCAGACAGAGTGTGGGTGGGTCTCTCAAGTCAGCAGACCTGGATACAAATGCCAGCTCTGCCACTTCATAGTTACGGGACCTTGTGACCTTTCACCTCTCAGTTTTGTCACCTGGAAAAAGAGGGTAATAAAATCTCCCTCTGAGGACCATCAGGAGGATTCAATGGGGTAATATCACTGGAGCAGCACTCAGCCGAGTGCCGGACATAGTATCATTATTATTGCTGTTGTGGTTGTCATCGTCACTCTGCCTCTGGAATTAACACACCCATTGGACAGTGACAAAGCTCTCCATGAACTCTGATTAGAGGAGGGGTTGGCAAACTCTGGTCCCACAGACCAAATCCAGTCTTCCACCTGTTTTTCTAAATATAGTTGGACTGGACACAGCCACACCCATTCATTGATATATTGTCCATGGCTGCTTTTGCACTACAATGGCAGAGTTACTGCAACAGAGACCATATGGCCTCCAAACCAAAAAGATTTATGACTGGCCCTTTACCAAAAAACTGTGCTGATCACTATTTTAGATTAACTCATCTTCATGGCCAATTAGCAGAAAGGTTTTCCTTGGAGCAAGAAGACCCGGATTCAAGACCCATCTCTGCCCCTTACATGGTGAGAGTCTTTAGACAAATGGCCTGTATTCTCTAAGCCAAAATGTGCATGTCACCCTCTCCACTTGCTTAATCCTAGGGTACTGTGGGGGTGTTGCTTCAATAGCCATTTTACAGAAGAGCAGAGCTAGGCACCGGAAGACCTGGAGCCAGCCCACATTCTAACCCACAGGGCTCTAACCCGAGCCTGTGTTCTTTCTACCCCTCACTGCCTCCTAGTAAGCTAATCCATGAGAGGCAACGTCTCCAATGACCTGTTGCTGCTGAAGTCCATGTGAGCTCACGGGAGCAGAGGGACATGAAAATTTACTCTCTGCTCTGACTGCTTCCGTCTGAGTTAATGAATAAGATTATCGATTGTCATTTTAGCAAAGAAGAGAGCCAACTGTGGAATCCTCTAAGTGATGATTGAAGGGTGGTAGTGGTATTCTTGGCTGAGGGGGATAGAGACAATGGCCTCCTCAGAGCCTTTCCAGGTAGAAGCCTACCGTGACAGGGCATGTGGGCAGTGAGGGGTGAAAGGAGGAAATGGTAGCATGGCAGAAAGAGGGTCACGTGAGGTGCAAGTAAGTGCCGAGGGAGTGAGGAGAAGACATCACAGGAGAGAAGAGCGAGCTGAGTGCTCCTCCATCACCCGTTCCTCCTGGCCCCAGGCATGGTTAAAAAATGAAAAAATGAAGCTCAACCAGAAGTACCTTCAAGCTCTGGTAGAAAATGAGAATGTATTTATTCTAATATCCCCCTCCAGAATCATTCTCCCCATTTTTAAAAAGCCATCACCACATTGTGCCTGAGTCCTGGCAGGTAACTGCCAAGCTGGGATTCCCTTAATTGGTGGTAAATCAAAGGTGTAGACGGTGGTAACATCACTCCCTCTCCCAGTGGCAATGTGACTTCCGAAGCCAGCACCTGTGACTGACTCCAGGCCCCTCCAATGGCCTCAATTAAATATCACTGCCAGTAAAAAGAGAGAAGATGGCTGAGGCATTTAATTACATTTTATAAAGTGCTCACTGCTGAATTATTAAAGTGTATCAGGGATTCTTAACCTCACAGCCAAACAATCGGAGGAGACCTGGTGCCACACGAGTGATTATCTTCCTTGTGGGGATGACAGATGAAGAATCTAAGATGTTAACAGTTGCTGGGGTGTGCGTGCTGGGGCGTGGGGGCAGGTGTGGCCAATGTGGGGGGACATGACAAGAAAAGTGAGGCAATGAGTTTCTAATTCCGTGAGACCCAAGGACTGGTGACGGGACAATTAATTATCAATTGTCCCTCAAAGCTGAAGATGAGATGTCCTAGGCCACCCGTCTTTCGTCCCTCACTCTGTATCCCCGCTCCAAACTGTCACCTCACATTTCCCCCCAACATAATTTGACCACTGTGGTCAGGAAAGAGCAGCAGATCATTTAGAAACGTCAAGATCACTTTATGTAATAAGGTAATAAAATTAAAATACGAGGAAGTAAAATCTTAACATCTAGAAACCGAGAAGAACCTCTTGAGGGTAGCAGATCTGCCTTGGTTTATTTGGCAAGCATTCAGGAAATAAATTACCAAGAATAACAAAGGGGTGGGTGGTTAATGGTGATGGAAATACTGTGTTGATTAAGGGTAGGGTTGCACAGCCAGTTACTGTAACTGTTATCAACAAGTTAACCCACTGCCATCCATCGAGCCTATTCCAACCATAATGACCCCATAGGGTTTTTAAGTCTGTAAATCTTTACAGAAGTAGATTGCCTCATCTTCCTCTTGCAGAACACCTGGTAGGTTTGAACCACCAACGTCTGGTTAGCAGCCAGATGCTTTACCCACTATGCTACCAGAACTCCTTTCTACCTATAAAAAGTTAAAGTGGCAGAAGTTGCATGACAGACATCTACAAAAAAAAAAAAAAAAAAAAAGAGAGAGAGTAGCTACTGAGACTTCTATGTACAACCAAAATCTCTACAGGATTTGGTTTCTCAGTTTTGAAGTTTAGAGTCACAGTTTCCCAGTTAATTGGCCTAGTAACATATTTAGTGCTTCTCTTCTACCTCGTAGTTCATTGTGTAATGCTGAGGGTCTTAAAAACTTGCAAGCACAATAATTGGTCTCTATCCACCTGGAACAACAGAGGAAAGAGAGTGAGGACTAGGAAGAAGGTATGTGATATGTGGTTAATTGGCTCCATGAACAACTCCCTCCTTTGTCATGAGATCAGAAGAACCGGATGGTGCCCAGCTATCACCATTGAACCTTTTGATCAAAGATTCCACAGAATAATCTTGATCAAGAGGGGGAAAATGCAAAACAAAATTTCAAATTCTCATGGACTCCAGACTTTCTGAAACCATGGAGAGTGGATGAATCCCTGATACTGTTGCCCTGAGATAATCTTCGAACTTTTATTAGAAAATATTCCCTGGAGTCTTCTTAAAACCAAACAATAACTTTAGTAAAGACCGTCTGCCTTGAGCATTGTGCTCTTTTAAGAACTGTCTGTATTAAATCAAATTGACAACAGTAACTGGAAAGATTAGACAGGAAACTTAGGGGACAGTGAATTTATCTTAATGGAGGGGGACCAACTCAGAAAAGGAGGGTGAGAATTGTTGCACAACTCAGGGAACATAATCCATGTCAATGAATTACACATGTAGAAATTGTTGGTGCGCGTTCTGCTGTGTATATTCTCAACCACAAAAAATACAGCAAATTATTTATTAATTTTATTTATTTTTAAAAAAGAAGGAAATGATGAATGTGATGAGTCCTGTAGGAGGGGAGTTGATCACTCATGAGGGAGGCCAATACTTCTTACAAGAGATGGTGGCATTATGAGATGAGTCACTCTTTTCTAGAGTTTTGGTCTAAACTTGATTTTTCCAAATCACTGGCTCAAGGGCCCCCATGATAGCATCCTTTCTACTCAACTGAGGCACTGGTGGGTCAGTGGCAGAATTCTCACCTTCTATGGAGGAGATCCAGGTTTGATTCTAGCTAATGCACTTCACACAAGCTACCACTTGTCTGTATGAAGGCTTGCCTGGTGCTCTGATGGTGAACAGGTTTCAGTGGAGCTTCCAGACTAAGAAAGACTAGGAAGAAAAGCCTGGGGATCTTCTTCCAGAAATCAGCCAATGGAAACCCAGTGGATCACAGAGGTGTGATCCTCAACCAACCACAGGGATTGGGCAGGACCTGGCACGCAGAGGTGCGATCCTCAACCAACCATGGCGATAGCGCGGGACTGGGCGGCACGTCATATCCTTGTGTAGGGGTCGTCATAAGTCGAGGGCTGACTTGACAGTGGCTGACAATGACAATGTTAGCCTCACACTTGAACATCTCCTGCCATCCTTGGCTGGCCTCCTGTATTCTCAGCACCTAGTGCAGAGGTGGATACAGATAGACATCTCCTTAAATATTTACTGAATAAATGAATGAATGAATCAATCAACAGAAGATTCACCCTGTGGGGTAGGAACTAATTATCCCATTCTACAAATGGGGAAACTGAGGCTCAGGGTCCCCTAAGGAAATGTCCTTCTGGGATCTGGACTTCAAACTACCTGGATGGGAAGCCCCCATTCTGAGTATGGCTTCCATGATCTCTCTTTGTTATTGTTGTTGGCTAGCATCGAGTCAACCCCAGATTCATGGGGACCCCATGCACAACAAATGAAATGCTGCCCAGTCCTGTACCACCCCCATGACTGGCTGCAAACGGGACCGCTGGGACCCAAAGGGCCTTCACTGGCTGATTTTTGGAGAGATCACCAGACGTTTCTTCGTAGTCCTCCACCAGCGCCGCCTCCTCATCTCTCTTTACATGATCAGAAAGGAAGGGAGACAAAAAAGCAGAGCAGGCAGGGGCCTTCCTGGGCACCCTTCCTGGGAGAGAAGCCCCGAGCAGGAGGAGATGCAGCCTGGAGGCACACAGAAACGCAGGGCTGCCAGGTCAGCAATGAAGAGCCGTCTCAGACCACGCAGCCCAGGCCCTGTCTCCTGGACCTGAAACGCTAATTGGAAGAAGCCTGTCCTGCCCTTCCCGGCTCAGACTTAAATGAGGACAAAACAAGAGTTGACAGGCAGAGGCCTCACACTGCCATCACTGCAAACATCCCCGTGAAGGGAGAAAAACAGGCACCCTGCACTCCATCAGTTTCAATTGTCAATGTTCTCATGTTGAAATAAAGCAACAGAAACAGCAGAATCCATGACAGGTGTGGGGTAGGGGAAGGACTGGCGGGCGGCATGCAGACCCCAGAGTGGGGTCTACACATTGGCTTGGCTTTGGGACCCTAGAAAGGGGGGAAAAGACACATTGTGGGCTACGTGTTCCAGCCAACACAGACGCGATTTACAAACACAGATGGTAGTGGCGATCCCCACGCTGCGCTTCTGTGCTGCACTTGAGGAAGGTGGATCCTGCACCTTCCTCTCTCTGAGCAGTGCCTGTGAAATGGGGCTGATGAGACCCATCTTGCAGAGCTCCTTTAAGGATCCGGTGCGAGCATGTCAGGCAAGTACCTGGCACCCAGCAGATATGCAGAGCAGGCAGCTGTCCCGGGAGTGAGGCAGTGGAGCTTCAGGGGTACAAGGTTCACTTTCCGTGCGGGAGGCCCTGTCTCAGTCCCTGGCCAGTGCACGCCATGTGCGGCCACTACCATCTACCAGTGGAGGCTCGTGTGTTGCTATGTTGAATAGGGTTCAGGGGAGCTTTTGGACTTAGGCACAGGCAGAAGGGCCTGGCAATCTCCTGCTGAGAATCAGCCAAGGAATCCTAGGGGTCACAATGGTCTGATCTGCAACTCATCACGGGGAAGGCCCAGGACCAGAGACCACCGTGTTCTCTTGCACGGGGTCGCCATGAATCGGGGGCCGACTTGACAACGGCTAACAACAACATCCCCAAAACAGCCCCAGCACTTGTTTTCGGCTTTCCTTAGCAGCCCTTCTCACTGGCCAAACCAAAACCAAACTCACTGCTGTCGAGTCCATTCAACTCACAGCGACCCCTCCTTGGGTTTCTGGGGTGGTATCTCTATGGAAGGACATTGCCCAACCTTCCTTCCGAGGAGTGGCTGGTGGGTTTGAACCGCCAGCCTTCTGGTTAGCAGTCAAATGCCTTAGGCACTATGCCACCAGAGCT
>NW_006921635.1:11547147-11567465 GCF_000298275.1 Orycteropus afer afer
TCCTGTGCCAGCCTCACAATCCCTGTTATACCTGAGCCCATGGCTGCCACCACTGTGCCAATCCATTTCATTGAGAGTCTTTGCCTTTTTCACTGACCCTCCACTTTACCAACCATGATATTCTTCTCCGGGAAATGGTTCCTTCTGACACTGTGACCAAAGTAGGTGAGACGAAGTCTGGCCATTCTCGCTTCCAAGGAGCATTCCTCCAGGACACATTTGTTAGTTCTATTAGCAGTCCACAGTACTTTCAGCATTCTTTGCCAACACAACTCAAAAGCATCAACTCTTCTTTGGTCTTCCTTATTCATTGTCCAGCTCTCACGTGCATATGAGGTGATTGAAAATACCATGGCTTGGGTCAGGCTCATCTTAGTCTTCAAGGAGATATCTTTGCTCTTCAGCACTTGAAATAGGTCTTTCAATCTGATAGCCACAAGTAAATTTATTAAAATTGAGAAAAAATTAAAAATCAGTTCCTCTGTTGCGCAAGTCACATTTTAATTCATATTACAAACCACAAGTTGCTAGTAACTACTGTATTGCACTGCCTAGACTAAGAAGTTTTGTTTTTAAAAGCAGGTGGCACCACCTTGTGGTAACAGTGTAAAGACAATGTACAACTTATTGGGGGGAAAAGAAAAAAAGAAAATTCACAGCCATGGAGCTGGATCTGAGGCAGTATCACTACGGAAGTAGACTGCTCAACCTTCCTTCCGAGGAGTGGCTGGTGGGTTTGAACCGCCAGCCTTCTGGTTAGCAGTCAAATGCCTTAGGCACTATGCCACCAGAGCTCCCACAAAACCTAGGGATGAGCCTCTTTTGGGAACACAGCCACAACTCCACTGAGAAGCGGTAGTGAGTTATGGGGAGCAGAGAACTGTCTAGGTCCCTCTGGCCATTTATTCCCTCCATCACCCTGTTCTCAGAGCGGCTCCGCTTGCCAGGGTCTGATGGATGGGTCTTGAGTTCCTCCCACACTACATCATCAATTACTTATGTATTTATTGCCTTGAACTGAGTTTATGGATCTTAAATCAGAGCCCTTTGGAATTGCCTGGGCTGAAATTCTCCCCCCGGAGAAATGTGGTCTTTTTAAATTATGCAGCCACCCAGTTATTTAATGTTCAGTGGAAGTTAATTGACTTCTCAGCAGCCCCCACGCAGAACCACTCAGTGGAATTTATTGCCTGAGGGGCTCAGCAGGGACAGACAGTGAGCTTGAGGCGAGAGGCCTCGTCAAACTTCCAGAAACCAGAGACACCAGGCAGCCTTGGGCCTGAACTTCAGGGGATGGATTTCCTCCTCTTATGGCTCCCCAAGTCTCACAGTCCAGTCCACAGAGGTGTCACCCTGTCTGTAGTCTGCAGACGCCATGGGGACAGCCTTGTGATGGATCATGATTCAAGGTCAGGACACAGTGTTTGTATTCCAAAATCGTCCTTCTTGAGCATCACTAAGTGGGGCCAGGATGCTTGCTAAGGGTATGGACATGTGACAGGTTCTGTGAGGCCACTGACGCTGGACAGAACCAAACTTTACCAGGCAGAAGTGCTGTCAGTATTGGAGCTACAGGGAGCTCCCACCACAGAGAAGCTGGAGATAAGGAAGTTGGCCTCACAAGAGTTAATCTATCCCAACCCCTAATGGATCCGAAAGCAGAGAAATAAAGTCCCTAAGACATTTTGACTGTTGAATCAGAAGGCTGGCAGTTCAAACCCACCAGCCACTCCTTGGAAGGAATAATCTACTTCCATAGAGATACCACCTCAGAAACCCAAGGAGGGGTTGCTATGAGTCAAAATCGACTTGAAAGCAGTGAGTTTGGGTGTTTTTTCTTTTTCTTCTTTTTTTTAAGGCAGAGATCATGGTGAATCAATATTTATGAGCAGAAGCCTTCATTCTGGGGTAGTGAGATGTTCTGGAATTAGATGACAGTGATAGTCATACAACTCTGAATAGATGAAAAACCCCTGTACTGTAACTTGAAAAGGGTGAATTTTAGTGTATGTGAATTATATCCCAGGCTGTTGTTAAAGAACAGACAAACAAATAAACAAACCTGAGCATGCATGAGAATCACCTAAAGATCTAGTTAGTACAGATTGCTGGGCTCCGAGGCCAGATTATCTGACTTGGGTACCTCTAGGGCAGGGCCTGAGGCTTTGCGTTGCTAGCAGTTTCCCAGGTGATGCTGCTGGTCCAGGCCCCACGCTTCAGAACCACTGTTCTAATGTAGCGTCCGCCACTGCCCACCTGCCATAAGACTCAGAAGCAGCACCCAGCAGCGGCACCCCCTGGGACATTACCCTGCGGCCAAACACAGTGGCAGGGACTTTTCACTACCGAGTCTCCTGTATGGAGTGAATTTAGAGGGTGGCCAGTGATTACAGCCATTGTGCAGGCTGAACAGGGGCCTTCCCAAAGATACTCATGTTCTAATCCCTGGAACCTGTGAACATGACCTTACATTGCAAAAGGGACTCTGCAGATGTGACTCAATGAAAGATCTTGAGCTGGAGACATTATCCTGGGTGGGCCCGGAATGTAATCACAAAGGTCCTTAGAAGAGGGAGGAAGTCAGTCAAAGGAAAGTGATGTAATGTCCGAAGCAGGGGAGACAAAGCAGAGTAATGCAGAGCCATGAGCCAAGGGATGCGGGTGGATCTCAGAAGCTGGAAAAGGCCAGGAAACAGTCTCTCCTTGAGCTTCTAGAAGGATACATCCCCCACTGACACCTTGATTTGAGCTCCCTAAGACTCATTTTAGGAGCTCTGCTGGTGTAGTGCTTAGGCATGTAACTGCTAACCAGAAGGCTGGCAGTTCAAACCCACCAGCCACTCCTCAGAAGGAAGGTTGGGCAATCTACTTCCACAGTGATGCTGCCTGGGAAACCCAAGAAGGGGTCACTGTGAGTCAGATCCAACTTGATGGCAGTGAGTTTTGTTTTGGTTTAAGACTCATTTTGGACTTTTGATCTCTAGAACTGTAAGGGAATAAATTTGTGTTCTCTTAAGTCCCTACGTTTGTGATAATCTGTTACAGTTATCTACAAGGTCAGCCATTTGAACCCTTCAGCTGGTTCATGAGAGAATGAGGCTACACCCTTATAAACAATCTGGGGCTGTGGTCAAGGTGCTTTTGATGTTTGGGTCCCATTCAGTGATGACACCTTCTTCTTGTGTATTCTTGGTATCTTTGATCTACAGCAATTGTTCTCAGCTGGGGGGATGGGGGGCTGTCCTGCAGTGACCAACGGACACAACTGGGAGAGAGGTGCTGCTGGCATCTAGTGGGTAGAGACCAGAGATGCTGCTCACCATCATCCCAGGCACAGAGGAGACTAATACAACCATGTACCCTCCCAACTCTCTCCAGGAAGAAACATAAGGGAGCTTTTATTAAGCTACTACTTCATGCCTGGTATTTTATGTACATGTGATCTTATAAGAACCCAAGGAGATCAGAATCATGCCCATTTCACAGATGAGAAAATTGCAGATCACAGAGGATCTGCCCAACACAGCCAAGAAGCAGAGGAGGTGGCTAGTTCTGGCTAGTTCTCCTATCCAGAATCCCCAAGAGAAAGACAGTCTGTTTATCCAATATGCAACCTAGCAGCCAGAAGCCACAGGGCTGGCCTGGTTACACCTGTGAGTTAGAGTTGACATGTTGTGAAAATCAAAAGGAAGGACATCCATCCACTACCCTTACAACCTGTTGCCATTGAGTTGATTACATCTCATGGTGACCCATGGATCACAGAGAAGAACTGCTCCACAGGGTTTTCTTGGCTGTAATCTTTAGGGAAGCAGATTGCCAGGTCTTTCTTCCATGGCACTGCTGGATGGGTTGGAAGTGCCAAACTTTGTTTTTGTTGTTATGTGCCGTGGAGTCGGATCTGACTCATAGCAACCCCTCCTTGGGTTTCGAGGCAGTATCACTACGGAAGTAGATTGCCCCATCTTCCTTCCAAGGAGTGGCTGGTGGGTTTGAACTGCCATCCTTCTGGTTAGCAGTCAAATGCCTTAGGCACTAGTAAAAAAAACCTAACAAAAAAAACCCCAAACCCGTGTTGCTGAGTTGGCTTCATAGCCCACGAAATGACAGGGTAGAATTGCCCCATAGGCTTTCCAAGCCTGTAAATCTTTATGGAAACAGATTGCCTCATCTTCTTTCCATGGAGTGGCTAGTGAGTTGGAACTGCTAATCTTTTGGTCGGCACTGAGCACATAACCACTGTGCCACCAGAGCTCCTTCCTTCAGGTTAGTTGTTGTTGTTGTTGTTATGTGCTGTTGAGTTGGCCCCGACTCATAGCAACCCCTCCTTGGTTTTCCAAGGTGGTATTGCTATGGAAGTAGATTGCCCAACCTTCCTTCCGAGGAGTGGCTGGTGGGTTTGAACCGCTAGCCTTCTGGTTAGCAATCAAGTGCCTTAGGCACTACGCTACAATTAGCACCTCCCAGGGATGTTTCTACCCTTCCTAGAAATAGACAGTTTAATCTATGAAATCTACAAATGAAGGTACCACCCAGAAAAGCTAGCAATGTCCTTTCACCTCACACAGTCACTTAGCAGTTCATTAATTTGCCAAGGAAATTATGTGGCCTCTCAGACTGACACTAGCCACTGATGATGACTGTTAGCTATTTGTAATTTGACACGACTTCAAATGGGACCGAGAGGCAACAGTGATTGAGAACGTGGGCTCTGAAGTCAGGATACCCTCTCTGCCGTTTAATAACTATGGGACCTGGCAGAAACGACTTCTCCTGGCCTTTCGCAGCACTAATTGGGGTAGATCAGTGGCTCTCAAAGGCGCCCTGGTGTACAGTGTCAGCTAAGCACTTGTCTGCTAACTAAAAGGTCAGCCATTCGAACCCACCAGCTGGTCCATGAGGGAATGAGGCTACACCCTTATAAACAAGCTGGGGCTGTGGTCAAGGTGCTTTTGATGTTTGGGTCCCATTCAGTGATGACACCTTCTTCTTGTATATTCTTGGTTTCTTTGATCTACAGCAATTGTTCTCAGCTGGGGGATGGGGGGGGCTGTCCTGCAGTGACCAACGGACACAACTGGGAGAGAGGTGCTGCTGGCATCTAGTGGGTAGAGACCAGAGATGCTGCTCACCACTGTCCCATGCACAGTGCAGCCTCCACCACAAGGAATGATTCAGCCCTGCACGTCAGCAATGCTGAGGTCAAGACTCCCTGACCCAGAGCACTGGGGTCTGTAGTGTGGCTCCCAGACAGCAGCAGAAGCATCACCTAGGACTGCGTTAGAAATGCAGACTCTCGGGCCACACCCAGAGCACCGACTGAATCACAAACTCCCCGGGTGGGGTCTAGCAGTCAGTGTTTGGACAAACCCCTCAACCCCCCAGCCCCCAAGCCCACTGCCAACCAAAACCCCAAAGCCCATAACAACCACCTAGTACAGAGCAGAACTGTCCCGTAGGGTTTCCAAGGCTGTAATCTTTGTGGAAGCAGACTGTCTCATCTTTCTTCCACGAAGCAGCTGGTGGGTTTGAACCACCGGCCTTTAGGTTAGTAGACAAATGCCTTAACCACTGCACTACCAGAGTTCCTTACATGATGGACAACCCTTGCTAATCGCTGAGGGATAGGTATGAGCTACCTAAAGAACTCTTAAACTCAAAGATGGTCTGATTGCAAATACTAAAGAGGAAAAGACGAATTCACATAGCCAACCCAGGTCCTCAGTTCTCACGCTCGGCACCGGATCCTGAGGGGTAATCTTCTCAGAGATTGTCAGAGGGGAAAGGAGGAGGTCTCGAAGCTGCGGGAAGGATGGGTGTGGGTGCAATCAGAGGCACTTTCAGGGCCTGTTCACGCTGCCACCTGCCCCATTCTCTGCAGAGCGGGGCTCCAAATGTGCCCCTGGACCACACCCTCCGTCTCTTGTACCTGGCACTCCTGTTCTTGGGAGAGGAACAACCTAATGATGGATTCGCTCAATGTGCTCATTCTCGCTTACGTACAAAACAAAGGCACGATTGATGAGCTGCAAGGGAGGCACATTCACAGGCTGATCTATGCTTTTTACCTTGGAGCAGGCAGCGCCAGGCCAGAGCACATCAATAGCTCCGCACTCTGTCAATAGGACCTTGATTCTCTAAAGGCTAAAAGAGGTCTGCAGAGGTGAATGCGGAGCCAGCTTGGGGTTGCTGAGCCCCGCTCAAAGCCTGCAGGTGACTCTCTTGGCATCTGCTAGCTTCTTTCATCTCTAGATTATCACCCTTGAGTGGGGGCAGGCAAATGATCCCCATGCATGTAAGGAGCCATGGAGGTGTTGAAGGTGGTGGGGGTGAGGAGAGGAGTGGAAGTGTGGGGGGTGATGTCCTGGTGGTTCTGGAAAAAGTTCCCGTCTCAGCTTTGCCCCTGGCCCAGTCTTGTGCCCTGAGGCTGTGGTATGAGAATTTAAACATCAACCCTGCAAGGCGGCTGTCAGATTAGGTAAGGCTCTGGAGTCAGACCACCAGGGTTCCAATCCTGGCTCTGCTACCCACCAGCTGAAAACTCAGGCAAGTTCGTGCTAACCCTCTGTGAGCCCTGCTGTCTGTGCCCGTGCCTCGTATGCGTGCTTGGGATGGTGCCTAGCACTCCAGGGATGCTGACTTGGTATCTGTGCTTCTCCACTCACTTCTGATGACCCACAGAGGGCATCCGTGAAGGCTGAGTCCACTTACTCAGAATCAAAGATCTCAGGGAGTCCTGATAGCCAAGGAAGTCTGTTGGCCCATCTCTCGGCCTCTGGGGTAAACATTTAAAAATACTTGCAGAAATGTACCAAATGTGAGTGATCAACATGGAGGCATTGAGGAAGAGGAAGACATAGAGAAGTACACAGGAGATACAGACAACAAAGATGACCCCTTTTGCACATACAGTACTGCGTTGTCAGTGAAGGCAAACATGGGTATACGCATAGATAGATGGGTGGTCAGGCTAAACTATTAGGTATGTGTATGAAATGGGGAGTATACGCAAGACCATGTATAGGGTTGACAGACAATGGTCCTATAAATGTATTTGTATGATCTGAATTCCCAGGTGTATAGTAGAGCTGACAAAGGACAAGTTTGTAGTCACTTCTTGGTCACAGCCAGCTACCCAGAGGGACTGAGTAGTTGAACCTGTGGGCTGGGGACCATAGTCGCAGGAGACATCAAGCTCAACCGACATAACATACTACACAAAACGCTGTTCTACCTCCTACTTTGGCAAGTAGTGACTGGGATCTTAAAAGCTTGCAAGCTGCCATCTAGATGCAACTATGGGTCTCTCCTTGTCCAGAGCAAAGAAGAATGAAGAAAACCAAAGATTCGTGGAAAAAATTAGTCCTAGCAACTGGTACATCATCCAATCTGCAGCCTATATGACTATGAGACCAAAAGAACTAGATGGTGCCTGGCTACCACTGTCAACCACTCGGAGGGGGATCTATATAGGAGACCCTGGGTAGAGATGGAGAACAATGTGGAACAAAACTCAAAACCATTTGGAAAAATAAAAGGGGGGGGGGCAGGTTTGCTGGTCTGATAGAGCCTGGTGGAACCACTGAGACTATGGCCTCTAGCTGCCCTTCAGGTCTGGAATTGAACCCACACCTGTGGTATCCAGTCAAACAAAAGACAGGCATAGGAGTTGAACATTTACCCGAGGTACGTACACTCCTTGGAGAGAACAATCATGGGATGAAGAAGGGATGTTTATGCACAGGGAGACAGCTCAGGGAGCAGGGGTGCATGGAGGGATGGACACAGGGAAGAGGTGACTATTGGGAGGAAGTGGAAGTGGAACTGTTGCATTGTGGTGAATTGTGGTCAGTGTCATGAGACAAAGTATATGTGAACTGCTGTATGGAAAGTGAATTTGCTCTGTAAATTTTCACCCAAATCACAATTGAAAAAAAAAGAAAGAAAGAATACTTGCAGAAGAATATGAGCCAAAGATTGCATATACTGTCAAACATTTCCATATAAAGGCCATAAAAAAAGAATTATAAGCATTTTAAAACTTTCAAAGAAAATGTGTTCCCATGGTGGCCCTTCCTGAAAATTTTACAAGAAAAGATGCTCCAGGCAACCAAAATAAATAAATAAATAAAAGAAAGAAATTAAAGAGTCATCAATTTATCCCTGAGGATGGAAATTAAATATATTTAACTAGAGAGTTAACACTAAGTATTGGGTATATGGGTGACAGAAAAATAGTATATAAGTGTTATTGGCTCTATGTATTAAAAAAATATCAGTAATAAAAATAAGATGAAAAAGGAAAAAATAAAATTCCACTCTTAAGAACTCCCCATCTGGCCTCCATCACTGGGGCTTGCTGAAGGGTCTAGAGTGGGGGAGGAGTGTTTTCAGCAAAGCACCAGACAATAAATGTCTTACCCTTTGCATCAGCTCAGCTCTGCCCTCATGACATGACAGCAGCCGTGGGTGGCATGGAAATGAAGGGGCTGAGCTGGGTTCTAATAAAACGCTGCGGACACTGAAATTTGAATTTTATAGAATTTTCACAAGCCATTAAATATTACTCTTCTTGTGATTTTTCCAATTATTTAAAAATGGAAAAATACATTCTTAACGTGTGGGCTATACAAAAACAGGCAGTGAGCTGGATTTTTATTTTATTTTATTTTATTTTAGATTGAAGTGAAAAGTGAGTAACAGAAAATTGGACTATTTAAAAGTGACCAGTCCAGTGGCCTGTAGTGCATTCACAGTGGTGTGCCATCACCACCTGTCTAGATCCAAGCATTTTCACCACGCCAAGCAACCCTGTCCCCACAAAGCAGTCACTCTGCATTCCTCTCTCCCCCCAGCCCCTGGCAACCACCAGTCTGCTTTCTGTCTGTGGATCTACCCCTGCTGTTGTTGTTATGTGCCGTCGAGTTGCACCTGACTCTTAGCGACTCCTCCTTGGGTTTCCAACACGGTATCACTACGGAAGTAGATTGCCCACCCTTCCTTCCGAGGAGTGGCTGGTGGGTTTGAACCACCAGCCTTCTGGTTAGCAGTCAAGTGCCTTACGTACTTCGCCACCAGAGCTCCCCTACCCCTGCTGGACATTTCCTACCAGTGGAATCATGCAATATGTCACCTTCTGTGACTAGCTTCCTTCACTCAGCATAATGTTCATCCACATTGTAGCATGTTATCAGAACTTCATTGGTTTTTACGGCAGAAAAATATCCCATTGTATAGATGATCCATACTTTGCCTATCCGTTCATGTCCTGATTGCCATTTGGGGTGTCTCCACCTTTCAGCTACTGTGACTAGTGCATCTGTGTGGCAGATTCACATCCAAGTATCTGTTTGAATACTTGCTTTCAATTCTTAGGGGTATATACCTACAAGTGGAATTGCAGGGTCACACAATAACTGCATGTTCAACATTTTCAGGAACCATCAAAGTGTTTTTCCCGGCAGCCGCACCACCATTTCACCCCGTTTGTGGTCCACTCGAGGATGATGGCATCCACCCCAAGAGGCCAAGAGCCCAGGGTTAGCCTGCAACCCCTGCCAACCTTCCCAACAGCTTCCCCTACCCCATGTTGCCTTCAGCCTTCCATTCCTGGGGCTTGGTCCCAGCATCAGATGACCCAATAAGCAAGGTAAGCACAGGTTTATGTGTGCTTACTTATAGTCTGCAGTGAACAATTTCACAGTTTTTCACCACATCAAAGATTCTGCTTTGAGGTTTGGCCGGCATCTGTCTCTCTCCAAACCCCACAGTATCTTACTATGGAATCAATGGCTCTTTTCAAATTTATAATCCCTGACGGATGGAGCACCCAGGAAGCAAGGTAAACATGAGCTTACTTGTACTTGTTTGTCAATCTGCACTGAACAGTTTCATGTTTTTTCACCACCTGTAGTGAAACTGTTCACAACAGGTGAGTAAGTAAGCACAAGTAAGCCCAAGCTTACCTCGCTTATTGGGCAATCCTCCCCATTCCGTTCCCTCTCCAGCTGTGGCCCCTCACCACCAGAAGAAGAGAAAGGGTCACTAAGGCTCTGTCTGTGGGAGGGTGGAATCGAAAATCCCCAGGTGCACCCATTAACCAGGCTCACACCAGAGCTCCAGTCTCAGCTGCTCACTTCCTAGGTGGGGAACTTGGCATGTTCTCCTCCCGCCTGCTCCTCTGTTTCCTTGTAAGATGGCTGTATCTTCATCCCGGGGCTGGCGATGGCTGTGTGCAATGCCATGGGCAGACCACGCCTGCACACAAAAGCACTTGATGCCCGTGGAGACAGTTAACATCCTTAAACAAGGCACCAAGACCTTGGTACCCAGGCAAACAGTCTCCTTAGTGATCGATGCTAACTTTCAGGCTACCTGTCCCCTCTTCACTCTTTCCTTCCCTGCTCCCTCTCTCCTTCCGTCCTTCCTCCAACGATCATTTGCTGAGTCCTTGCTCTGACTCACACCCCTGACTCGGCTTTAGTAACCTGGAGACAGAGGTAAGATAAGGTCTCTTTCCTTGAGAAGCAAACAGTCCTTCAAGACATGCTCCTGGAGGACTAGCAAACAGGAAGGAAACGATGACAGCTGGAAGGACAGCCTCACATGGACAAGGAGCAGGAGGGGAGAGAGGGAATACTATCTCTGCCCACCCGAGCCACCCTGCCCTCTGCCCAGACTTCTCACCACCTGGGATGCACGGACGGGTAGCCAGGCAGCGCAGCACCTACATACGGTGTGATTTCTACTCCGACTCACTGTTCACACGTCCTCTCTCCCAAAAGAACGTGAGTTTCTCAAGGACAAGGGACAGGTCTGGTTCATCTCAGCATCTCGATCCCCAGCCCACGGCCTGCCTGGCACAGCAGCAGGTAGTCAAGATCTAGTTGCATTCAGTTAAGGTTGGGCCCAGCTAGCATGAAGCAGTGTAGTTCAGTGGCAGAACTGTCACCGTCCACATGGGAGACTCTGGTAGCATAGTGCCTGAGGCACTTGACTGCTAACCAGAATGCTGGCGGTTCAAACCCACCAGCCACTCCTCGGAAGGAAGATGGGGCAATCTATTTCCATAGTGATACTGCCTCGGAAACCCAAGGAGGGGTCGCAATGAGTCAGGTCCAACTCAACAGCACATAACAACACCACCACATGGGAGACCTGGGTTCAATTCTCAGCCAATGCCTCATGCATAGCCCCCCCGCCCCCATCTGCCAGTGAGGCTTGTAAGTTCTGATGATGCTGAACCGGTTTCAGCAGAGCTTCCAGACTAAGACAGAGCAGGAAGAGAAGCCTGGGGCTCTGCCTCTGAAAATCAGCCAACGATAGCCCAAGGACGACAATGGTCACTACACAGCAGCTAAGAAGAAGCAAAAGCGAGTTTGCACACACAAAAATGCCTCTAATACTAATGAATAATAATGACTTCAATGCATTCACCTTACCAAGAGCTCACTCTATTTAGCCTCACTTAGTCTTTGCACCCATGAGGGAAACGGGTTATGAATTCCCTTTTGCAGATAACGAAACTGAGCTCAGAGACACTCGGGGCTGGTGGGAGGCAAAGCCAGAACGGAACCCCGGGCTGGGTGCTTCCAAAAGCCATGCCCCAACCACCAGGTCTGCAGAGCCCTCCAACGGCATCTGGAGCTGGCCCCTGGCCTCAGCTGACCTACACCAGGCCAAGTCCTCTCCTCTCCAGAGAAGAATCAGGCAAAGCTCAGAACTACCTAGGGGCATGATCACCCACCATCCTTGTATCACAGACCTTCCTGGAAAGAAAACTGCAGAATTTTCTTTGATGACTGGGTTTGATGGGTACGGGGGTGATGGGTGTCAAGCGTTGTGATGACAAGAGATTAACCCAGGGGTTCCTTGCATCGGCGGCCAACAGACAGGTATGACAGTGAGTACAAAGCTTCTGACACCAGTGGTGCCCTTCCGGAGAGAGTGGAGCAGAGTCAGGGCAGTGCGGGCACCATCTGTGAGGCTGGGCGGTCCCAGAGGCCACTGAAGCATGAGCGACGGCTCCTTGGTGGCTCTACCACCCAGCTCACAAGAACAGCTGTGACGCAGGGCCAGGCAACTCTGAAGCTCACCAACTGGTGGGGAAGGGAGCAAGGTACTGGGTTCCGATCCCCACTCCACTGCTTGCAAAAAGGGAACATGATCTAACCTCTCTGAGCCTCAGTTTCTTCATCTGTACAGTGGAGCTAAAAATAGTCCCTCCTTCCTGAGGCTTTGCCCACCCAGCAGAATCTAAAACATTTACTATCTGCTGCTTTACTGAGAAAGTGTGGCAACCCCAGAGTTAAGCTGGCTTCCCCACTTCACAAATGAGGAAAATAAGGCTGGACAGTGGCAGAGTGGGGACTGTTGGAGTGGTTTTCTTATTTTTATATTTTTCTGAGTGTTTTTGCTACTGTGTTCCCTAACCCCCTGGGTAAGAAGGTTTTTCACTGAGGGAGTGTAAGTCACTGTCATAGGGTAATCTGGCAATATAATTCAACAGCCTTATAAATATGCATACGTTGTGACAGAAATTTTTCTTCTGAAAGTGTCACCTAAGGAAATACTCATAGATGCACAAAGGTCTGTCATTATGTAGACTGTTTGGAATGACTGGATTATTTACAATTCCTCCAAATTAGACAGCAACTCAAATGTCAACCAATAAGGTAACGGGTGAGTAAAAACAGGACATATTATGAAATGCTATGCAGCCAACTTTGAAAAAAAATACACAGATACATAGGATTCTAAGTTTCCAATGAAGATAGAGATACACAGCATTATATATTTATGCATAGTGAGAGAGTCCCTGCGTGGTACAAACTTTAACATGCTCAACTTCTAACCCAAAGGCTGGCAGTTCGACTCCACCCAGGAGAGCCTTGGAAGAAAGCCCTGGGGATCTACTTGTGAAAAAAAAAAGCTGTTGTAAACGGCATGGGGCACAGTTCTGCCTACTCTGACCTGCAAGGGGGTGCCGTGAATCAGAATCCACTGGATGGAATCGATCGAATCTTACTGTCATATATACATGTATAACCCATGGGCAGCGAGTCAATTACCACTCCTAGCAACTCCTAAGAAGCTCTGGAAGCATAGTGCCTAAGGCACTTGACTGCTAACCAGAAGGCTGGCGGTTCAAACCCACCAGCCACCCCTCGGAAGGAAGGTTGGGCAATCTACTTCCATAGTGATACCACCTCAGAAACCCAAGGAGGGGTTGCTATGAGTTGGGTCTGACTCGACAGCAAACAACAACAAGAAGTGACCCTATAGGGCAAAGTAGAACTGCCCCAAAGGGTTTCCAAGGCTGTAAATCTTTATGGGAGCTGCTGCCACATCTTTCTTCCATGGAGTGGCTGGTGGGTTTGACCTGCTAACCTTTTGGTCAGCAGCCAAACACTTAACCATTGTGCCACCAGGGCTCACACACACACATACATACATATGTAGAGAGAGAGAAAAGAGAAATGAGAAATTGGACACAGATACATTTAAAGATATGAATAAGAACTCTATGCAGTAATACTGCTTCGACCATAAACTTGTATTAGTATCATGCGAAAAATAAATCGGCATTATTGTCTGAATCCTTAGAGGATCCTGAAAGTCGTCTCTCCTCCTGCCTCAGCACCATCTGTAGGCTTTGTGAGAGTTAGGAGATGAGGCTGCAGAGGCAGAACCTGGCCGCGGGGGTTCTGACTGGGCTCTGATTTTCAAAGGAAAGCTTAGAAAACCACTCAGAGTTGGGCAAGGCCAGGTGTAGCATTTGGTCTCAGCTGAGGTTTCCCTGGTGGAGCAATGGTTCAGTTTGGCTGCTAGCCAAAGGGCCAGTGGTTCAAATGCACCAGCTGCTCCTCAGGAGAAAAGACCTGGTGATCTGGCCCCATAGAGGGTCCAGTGTATGGAGCCCTGGGGCACAGTTCTAGTCTATCCTAGACGGTCACTGTGAATCCAGATCGACTCTGTGGCACACGGCAGCAACAAGGTTTCCACAAAGAGCCCTGCTGGGGCCGTGGTTGAGCGCTTGGCTGCTAACCAAAAGGCTGGCAGTTTGAACCCCCCCAGGACTCCACAGGAAAAAGACCTGGTGATCTGGCCCCATAAAGTTTACAGCCTAGGACACCCTACAGAGCAGTTCTGTCATATGGGATCACTATGATGAAATTGACTTGATGATGTTGTTGTTGTTGTTGTTATCTGCCTTCAAGTCGGATCTCACTCATAGCGACCCCTCCTTGGGTTTCCAAGGCAGTATCACTACGGAAGTTGATTGCCCAACCTTCCTTCTGAGGAGTGGCTAATGGGTTTGAACCGCCTGCCTTCTGGTTAGCAGTCAAGTGCCTTAGACACTATACTACCAGAGTTCCTTGATGGTGTACAACAAGGTTCCCATGCCAGTCCAATCCAGGTGTGCAGCTGACCATCATATATACTTGTCGGTACTTGAAAAGAGTCACACACACACAGTGTGTATCCATCACAGGCTGCCTGCTATAAGCAAGCATGGTGAGAAGTGACTAGGATATGGTGTAGATAGCCACTGAAGAAGCTTATGCTCATGGGGACAAGTGTATGGGACATGGCGTGGCTAAGCACTGATAAGCTTACATTCACGGAGAAGCTGATGGTGCCAGAGTGGACACTTGGGGAGCCCAGGAGTCATGCGATGTGAATTGGCCAAAAACAGATGCTGAGCAGAAATGACTGGTGAAAACAGGCCTGAAACAATAATGCAGAACCTCTTCTCCAATCACTTTTGGAATCCAGTCAATGGGAGAACCACAGATACTCCTAACCAGAGACACTCAAAACCCACTTGTGTTTGACATTGGAAGGAATGAAGCAATTCTTTTTGGCACAGGGTTTCCTTTCTCTAGGGTGACTCAGGACAAAAATGCTTTTGAACTCCCTGGAAGAAGCATCCCAGAAGCTTGCTAGGGAATAGAAAATTAAAACTCTTCTAAGACGTATGGACAGGCAGTTCATAGAAGGAAAACCAGTGGTCAATACACCTACGAAAAAATGTTTAACTTTGCTAATAATTAAATCAATGAGGATGAAATCCAAAGCACTCTTCGGCTATCAAGCTGGCACACCTTGGTAAAGACTGATGTTGTTGTTGTTAGGTGCCATAAAGTCAGTGCCAACTCACCATGACCCTGGAAATAACACACAAAACACTGGCTGGTCCTGAGCCATCCCCACTATGTGTGAGCTCATTACTGCAGCCATTGCCAATCCATCTCATTGAGGGTTTTACTCTTTTTTGCTGACCCTTTACTCTATGAAACGTGGTGTCCTTCTCTAGGGACTGGTCCCTCCTAACATGCCCCAAGTACGAGAGACAAACTCTCATCATCCTCACTTCTAAGGAGCATTCTGCTTGTACTTTTTCCAGACAGATTTGTTTGTTCTTCTGGCAGTCTATGGTATATTCAGTATTCTTTGTCAACACCATAATTCAAAGGCATCAGTTCTTCTTTGGTCTTCCTTATTCATTGTCCAGCTTTCACATGCATATGAGCCTACTGAAAATACCATGGCTTGGGTCAGGCACACCTTTGTCTTCAAAGTCACATCTTTGCTCTTTAACACTTTGAAGAGGTCTTTTGCAGCAGATTCACCCAATGCAATGTATCATTTGATTTCTTGACTGCTTCCCTGGGCTTTAATTTTGTGGATCCAAGTAACATGAAATCTTTGACAACTTCAATCTTTTCTCAGTTTATCATCATGTTGCTTATTGGTCCAGCTGCGAGAGATTTTGTTTTCTTTATGTTGAGGTGCAATCCACATTGAAGACTGTAATCTTTGATCTTCATCAGTAAGTGCTTCAAGTCCTTTTCACTTTCAGCAAGCAAGGCTGTGTCATTTGCATATCATACGTTGTGAATGTATCTTCCTCCAGTCCTGATGTTGTGTTCTTTTTCACATAGTCTAGTTCTCAGATTATTTGCTATACATACAGATTGAAGATATATGGTGAAAGGATATAACCCTGATGCAAACCTTTCCTGATTTTAAATCATGCAGTATCCCCTTACTCTTGGTCTATGTGCAGGCTCCACATAAGCACAATTAAGTGTTCTGGACTCAAAATGAGAAGAAACAACTGCAAAAATCCCTTATAATTAGAACATGGAATGTATGAAGTGTGAGTCTAGGAAAACTGGAAGTCATTAAAAGTGAAATGAAACACATAAAGATCAATATCCTAGGCATTAGTGAGCTGAAATGATATTGACTATTTTGAATAGGACAATCATACGGTCTACCGTGCAGAAAATGACAAATTGAAGGGAAATGGCATCACATTCATCCTCAAAAAGAACGTTTTAGATCTATCCTGAAGTACAATGCTGTCACTGATGGGCTACTATCCATATGCTTACAAGAAAGACCATTAATATGACTATGATGCAATTCACCCACCAACCACTAATGCCAAAGATGAAGATATTGAAGATTTTTACCAACATCTGCAGTCTGAAATTGATCAAATATGCAATCAAAATGCATTGATAATTACTGGTGATTGGAATGTGCAAGTTGGAAACAAGAAGTATCAGCAGCTAGAAAACATGGCCTTCGTGAAAAAAATGATGCTGGAGATTGCATGATAGAATTTCTCAAGACCAATGACTTATTCATTGCAAATACCTGCTTTCAATAACATAAATGGTGACTATACACATGGACCTCAGCATATGGAACACACAGGAATCAAACTGACTACATCTGTGGAGACAGATGATGGTGCAATTCATTATCATCAGTGTATTTTTCAGAATGGAACATGGCCAGGGGCCGACTGCAGAACAGACCATTGATTACTCATATGCAAGTTCAAGTTCAAGTTGAAGACTATTAAAACAAGTTCATGAGAGCCATAGAATGACCTTGAGTATGTACCACCTGAATTTAGAGATCATCCCAAGAATAAATTTGATGCATTGAACACTAATAACTTAAGATCAGATGTCTTAGGTCTTATACGTCTTGTATGACATCGAGGACATCATACATTAAGAAAGAAAAACAGAATAAAAAATCCAGTGCTATTTAGTTAATTCTGACTCATAGTGACACTATAGGACAGAGTAGAACTGTCCCATAGGGTTTCCAAGGCTGTCAATCTTTACAGAAGTACATTGCCTCATCTTTCTCCTGCAGAGCAGCTGGTGGATTCAAACCATCAACCTTTTGGTTAGCAGCCAAATGCTTTAACCACTGTGCCACTAGAGCTGCTGAAGAGAGCAAAAGGTCATTAAGAAGACAGGAAAGAAAGAAAAGACCAAAATGGATGTCAGCAGAGACTATGAAACATGTTCTTGAATGCAGAGTAGCTAAAATGAACAGAAGAAATAAAGGAAAAGAGCTGAACATAAGATTTTCAAAGGTTGGCTCAAGAAGACAAAGTAAAATATTATAATGAAATGTGCCAAAACCTTGAGTTAGAAAACCAAAAAGGAAGAACACACTTGGCATTTCTCAAGGTGAAAAAGCTGAAGTAAAAATTCCAGCCTTAAGTTCTAATGTTGAAGGATTCTGTGTGCAAAATACTGAATAACACTTTGATAGTATTCAGGTTAGGCAAAGATGTAAGCAATGACTCCTCTCATACTCTGTAAATCAGTGTAGCCTTGTTGGAAAGGAATTTATTGAAATCTATCAAAACTCTATATGCACATACCATTTCACCTAACTATCCTACTTCCAGTCATCTATCTTATAGATATGCTAGTTTACCCAACACAGCTCATTGGTCTTCCCAGGTTTCTCCCAGCTTTGCAATCTCCTGGGCTCTCAGTGGCTTGCTCTGCCTCAGGTGCCACCACGTGGACCAAATCCATGTGGCCTGTTTGGTTCTGCAGCCCTGGAGTCTCCTACCATGCTCCCGGACACAGATGAAACACCAAGCACAGGACATGTGGCCTGGCCTCCAAGGACCAGCTGTCATCCAGTTGCTTCCAACTCATGGCAACCCCCTGTGTGCTGGAGTAAAACTGTGCTCCACAGTGCTTCCAATGGCTGTAACGTTTCAGAAGTTGATTGCTGGGCTCTTCTTCCAGGGTGTCACTGGGTGGATTCAAACCACCAACATTTCAGTTAGCAACCAAGCATTTAACCAACTGTATCACCCAGCAGCTACCAAATAGGCTGGATGACATACCTCAGAAGTGCAGGAGAGCTAATGTGCTACACGGTGAACTTGGACCACTAGAAGGCAGGATGTGAGTTGGGCAGATCCGTTTCCTCTCCTTATGTCCTTATGTCTCTTCGATGGACTGTTCTTAAGACACTGTTTCCCCTGCACAGGCTGTCATAACACCTCCCACGTGGCTGAGCAGATGCACCTGCAGAACGACTTCAGGGTCTCATTGTGGCTCACCGTGAGGCAGTGGCCACGTGCCAATGCATCGCCTTCATCACCTCCCCTTCCCTGCCTCCCCTTCTTTATCCTTCACTCTCCACACCCTGGGGCTGCACCACCCAAAAAAAGAACACTAGGCACTTACTCCTTGTCTCAGACTCTGTGTTCCAAGCCAGCCAGGCTAAAACAATCAGCTTATGCTCAGAGAGATGTTTACAAGACATTGTGGGGTAGACTCAGGGAAAAGTTACAGGAAGTAGGGTGGTGAACAACCAAAGTATAGTAAATCCACAGTATGGGATATTAAGCGTTGTTAAAAGAGAGTGCCATTAACATATATGTACTGATATGAATGGTGCAGGAACTCTGGTAGCATAGTGCCTAAGGCACTTGACTGCTAATTAGAAGGCTGGTGGTTCAAACCCACCAGCCACTCCTCAGAAGGAACATTGGGCAATCTACTTCCATAGTGATACTGCCTCGGAAACCCAAGGAGGGGTCGCTATGCATCCAGCCCGACTTGACAGCATATAACAACAACAACAACAATGAATGGTGCACTCAAATTGTGGTGCTGGTGAAGGAAGTTGACTATACCACTGACTTCCAGAAGAAAGAGCAAATCAGTGTTGGAAGAAATACAACCAGAACGCTCTTTAGAGTGAGGATGGTGAGACCTCGGCTCACTTACTCTGGGCATGTGTCTTAGTTCTCTGATGCTGCTATAACAAATACTGCACGTGGATGACTTCAACAAACAGAAATTTACTCTCTCGCGGTTTAGGAGGCAAGAAGTCCAAATTCAGAGCGCTGGCTTAAGAGAAAGTCTTTCTTCATGTGTATCTCTTGGTCCTCGGAGGATCCCAGCACAGGGACCCTGGGTCCAAAGGACACATTCCACTCCTAGTTCTTCCTTCTTGGTGGTAGTAGGAGCCCCTTCTCTCTGTTCACTTCTCTCTCCTTTTATCTCTTCTAAGATAAAAGGTGTTGCAGGCCACACCCCAGGGAAACTCCTCTTACATTGGATCAGGGCCATGAAGGTATTAAGGGTCCTGTGCCCCACCCTACTCCTCTTAAAACTGATTAGCTTGTCACATCAGGTCACATCATGTGGGGTCATTATATAACTGCCAAACCACCGAGAATCATGGCCCAGCCATGCTGATGCACATATTTTGGAGTGACATAATTCAATCCATGATAGCTTGTCATTAGGAAAGAACAATCCATAGAAAAGGACATGATGTTTGGTAAAGTTGAGGGTCAGTAAAAGTGAGTCAAAACAATGAACTCAAACATACCTACAGTCAAGGAGACAGTGCAGGAGCAGGTGCTGTTTCATTCAGTTATATGTAAGGTCGCTATGAATTGGAGCTGACTTGAAGACAACTAACAACAACTGACTTGAAAATACATCTTTCATATATTGTTAAGTGAAAATAAGCAAGGTATACAAAAATACACATTTTAATAAGATAACAAAAAACACTACCTATGTATCTCCACCAAGTCAATTCCAACTCATAGTGACCCCTTTTGGGTTTGCAAGGCAGTAAATCTTTATGGAAGTAGATTGCCCAGTCTTCCTTCCATGGAGTGGCTAGTGAGTCTGAACCACCAACTTTCTAGTTAGCAGTCAGTTAGGCACTACACCACCAGAGCTCCTCAGAGACAGATAGAGATAAATTCAGGAAGGTTATGTCCAACCTGGTATCTAAGAGGACACCTCCTATTGGGTTTTGATATTTTTGCTTGATAGACTTGTGTACTGTTTAAATTGGTTGCAAATAAACATAAATTTGGAATACTATGCAATGCTAAAGAATAATGTAGACTCTGCAAAACACCGCATAACGTGGATGAACTTGGAGGACATTATGCTGAGTGAAATAAGTCAGTCACAAAAGGACAAATATTGTATTAGTCCGTTATT
>NW_006921635.1:11568770-11569360 GCF_000298275.1 Orycteropus afer afer
TTTTGGTCAGTGACATGAGACAAAGTATATTATGTGAACTGCTGTATGAAAAGTGAATTTACCCTGTAAATCTTCACCCAAATCAAAATAAAATTTAAAAAAATAAATAAACATAAATTACTTTTGGCAATTAAAGAAAGTAAGTCTAAAAACAAAACTCTTAGAGAAAATGTATACTGAAGCTAAGGCTCATAGGGTCACTATGAGTTGGAACTGATTCACCAGCAATGGGTTTTGGGTTTAAGGATAAGATACAGGGGAAAAAGATACACAAATGGAGAACAGAGTGGACTTGTCCAGGTGAGATGAAAAATACTCTAAGCTCTCTGGAACACATCTCCCTGAGTGGACTACTTGGGACTCTAATTCATTATCTGATAAAATGTGAATTTATTATCACCATTAGGAGTAAATCATTGATCCAGATGAGAAAGGAAATCAACAGAAGATAAAACGGAAGGCTGTTGACATCTTCATGTGGGGAAAGATCCCTTAACATCTGTGATAGTTGGAACTGTGTGTCAACTTGGCTGGACCACAATTCTGTGTGGTTTAAGCTGTTGTGATGTGGTTATTCCCATGATGGGATC
>NW_006921635.1:11569705-11668719 GCF_000298275.1 Orycteropus afer afer
TATATATAAGCTTTACTGGTTTTGTTTCTCTAGATAACCCAGTCTAACACAACATCTCTCAATCATATTTTTATGTGCTCAACTGTGGAAACTTAGAGAGAGGAAAATGAATCAACATTACAGGGCTGACTTTTAATTTACACCCGTGAAATAATTTTGATGGTCCTTCTTAAGTGTTTAGCTAATGTTTACTCTGGAAATGTCACCATAGCCTCTGAAATTTGCTTTGATATTCTCCCACTGCTATCTCTCTATTAATACATGAGTGTGGAAAGAGTTGCTCTCTGTTTCGTGTCCTGCCATCTCTTATAATGTGTTGAGACTTGGGTTGAATTTGGTAATAGTGATCACAGTAAGACAAAGCCTCTCTTAAAAGAAAACCTATTCAGTCCTTTCTCTCAGACCCTGTATGCCGTCTCTTCTCCTCCACCCTGACCACACACTAAGGCTACCCAGGGGTACCTTCAGCCCTTGGGGTGCCCTCCCTCCAGTCTATATGCTATGGGAAGTGAATATTTGAGCAAGGGCAGAGATGACCACACTCTTCATTCCTTTACTCCCCCATAGTGTTGATGACAGTATTGGCCCTGAGAACCCCCCTGTAGGCCAATTTCCATCTCAGAGCCTACCCCACAGGAAATAACCTACTGCAAGGGGCAAACCTGGAAAGGAGGCCAGGTCTATCACCCATTTCCTTCCTTCTTTGTTCCCTCCCTTCCTCCCTCCTTCTCTCCCACCCTCTATCCCTCTCTTCCTTAATTCATTTCTTCCTTCTTTCATCCATTCATTCATGTGTGCAAGCATCTAATGAGCCAAGGGTGGGAACCCTCCACAAGACAGGAACCTATATGTAGGGCACTGAGTTGAACATTTTCACTAAGAGGTCCTGAGGTTTTATTTGCATTCATCCTGTTTGAAGTCAAGGCACTGCTTGAAGCTTGATGTCATAAGTCATTTTTTGGAAAATCCTCTGTCATTTTCTCTTTAAATGTTGTTTTTGTTCCTTTCTTTCTCTCCTTTTTCACTGCAATCTCCATTACAAATATACTACAAATAGAGAAATACCCTTTCAACATGTCCCAGACGTCTCACACACATGGCTGTCAGTATTTTCCATCTTGTCTCTTTGCGTTTCACTCGATAGATATTTTCTTCTGACCCACCATTCAGTTCACCAATTCTTTTCCTAAATGTGTCTAATCTGCTGTTAAACATAGATTGACTTACTCATTTCAATTATTTTGCTTTTTAGTTCTAGGGCTTCTGTTTGATTTTTCAGAGTTTCCAGATCTCAAAAGTCTTCCATCTTGTCATCTAATTTCTTACATTTCTCAGTCACAGTCATTTAAAGTCCATGCCTTATAATGGAATACTGTTCAGCAATTAAAAACAAATAAATAAAATAATGACAAACATAAAAAAGGGATGAATTTCAAAAAATATTATGCTACATGAAAGAAGTGAGACAGAAAAGAATACATACTATATGGAGCTCCCATATAAAATTCTAGGAAGTGCAAAGTTATCTGTAGTGACAGAGAGCAGGTAAGTGGTTGATAGGCCCAGGGTAGAGGGGGTGACTGACTGCAGACTGATACAAAGGACTTTTGGTGGGTGATAGAAGTGTTCTGTACCTTCACTGGAGTTCCAGTTATGCAGGTGGACACATTTGTCCAAAGCCATCGAACTGTACACTTTAAATGGACGCAATTCATTACACCTCCATGTTGTCATTGCTGTGTGCCATTGAGTTGATTTTGACTCACAGTGACCCTATGAGACAAAGTAGAGCGCCCCCAGGGTTTTACAGGCTGCCATCTGTAGAGGAACAGATCACTAGGTCTTTCTGTCATGGAGCCGCTGAGTGGGTTTGAACTCTCAACCTTTGATTAACAGCTGAATGTTTAACTATTATACCAACAGGCTCCTTTTTATACTTCAAGAGCACTGGTTTAATAAAATCGGAGGAAGACCTAGACCAGTTGAGGACACAGCTCCTAACTGTGGCAAATCTCAAAATACAGGAATTGAAAGGAAATTAAATCATGATAAAATAAGAGAAGATAAAGTCCATGCCGGATTACTCAAATATCTGGTCTCCTCTGGGTCAGCCTTTCTTCTCCTGGTTTTCAGTCATGTGGCTTTGCCTCCTGACACGCCTGGTAATTTTTTATTGAATTCCTCAATTGTGTATGAAATTTGGAGGAGATCATTTGAATCTGGATGATGTTTTCTTTCTCCAGAGAGGATTTAAAGTTTGCTTCCGGCAGCAGTTAGGAGAAGAGCAAATCACATTAATCCAATCAGAGATTGAGCCGATTTGAAGCCTGACTTCATTCTTCTAAACACTGGTCTATTTCTAGTTTATCCATTCTCCTAGAGTGTACCTACCCCTCAGGGTCTCTACTGGACACACAAATATTGACCAGGAGCTCTGATAGCATAGTGGTTAAAGCACTCAGCTGCTAACCAAAAGCGGGGGGTGTTTCAAACTCACCAGCCACTCCTTGGGAGAAAGATGAGGTCTGCTTCCATAAAGATCTACAGCCTTGGAAACCCTATGGGGCTGTTCTACTCTGTCCTACAGGGTTGCTACGAACCAGAATTGACTTGATGGCAATGGGTTGGGTTTGGTTTCACTCTTGATGGGCCTTTGCCTCCAGGAGATGCAGAAGCTGCTCAGCTTCTCAGCCTCTCAGTCCATGTTTGGAATTAGCAAATACTTCGAAGGGAGACAAAGCACCGAACTATGGGTTCATCTGTCCTGCCCCTCTTCTGTCTGAGATCTTGGCTCTTCAACTCCTCACTCCCTTGGTGGTTCCCTGATGCCTATTTTTTCTAGCTTTTCAGTTATTCTTGGCAGGAGGAATGGTCCATAACAAGACAGTTCATTGTGGAAGAAGCAAGGAACCCCGGGGAGAAACAGATCCAACACCAGCCCCTACTTCCAAGAAACTTGTTGGGCGTCCTGGGGAGAAAGAGACCTGTTCTGGTTACCTAGTGCCGCTCTGACAGGAATATACCACATATGGGTTGGCCTTAACAAACAGGAGTTTATTCTTACAGTTTGGAGGCTTTAAGTCCAAGTTCAAAGTACCAGGCTCTAGGGGCTGGGTGAAATCCCCTCAGACTTGGAGTCCAGCTCTGCCTCCTGCTCCCAGCCCACTGGAGCTAGAGGTGTTTCTTTACTCAGACAGCTGCTGGCTGCTGAGGCTGAGAAGCCCCAAAGTTGACAAGTCAAAAGGCACAGTCCCGATGTTACCAAACCACACGGCAGGCCATTAACTTAAGTCCATCGTAAGTCCCAAGGTCAACAGCATAGCAGGCTGCTGAGCAATGACATGGCTACATGCCGAGTCCAAGCATGCCATAGGCTAGAGACCATTCCCAAGGCTTCTCCTTATGAGGAAGCAGACCACATCCCAAAGGCAGCTACTTAGCTGCTTGTGGTAGATCCCACCATGGAGCTGACAGCCAGTCTCATCATGGGGAATAACTACCACCAGCTGCCCAGCTATTCAACCAGGCCCAGCCAAGTTGACACACAAACATAACCACCACAGTCCCTACAATGCTGTCTGCTAGACTTCCAGGCTACCAAGCGGGTATAACTGCTCTTCCCCAGTACCATTCCCGTGTGCAGGCTGCTTTAGAGAACACTCAACTTCCAACTATAAAAAGGCCCTTTACAAAGTGGAATCCCTGGGTGGGGCAAACAGTTAACACACTCATAGTGACCCCTCCTTGGGTTCCAAGGCAGTATCACTACAGAAGTAGGATTGTCCAACCTTCCTTCTGAGGAGTGGCTGGTGGGTTTGAAGTGCCAGCCTTCTGGTTAACAGTCAAGTGCCTTAGGCACTATGCTGCCAGAGCTCCTAACACATTACATATCTTTAATAAAATATCTTGTATATTCAATATTTTTACATTATATTATATCCCAGTGAAACGTTTGCAAAATAACAAACATCAGAGAGACAAGTAGACCACCTGCAGAATCTCTGAGTGTCTGCTAAAGGTTCAGGGAGGTGGCATCTTTTGATCTCCTCCAACTTCACAAGAGGGGGACAGAATCACCATCAATAGCCCAAGGCCTGTTCTTATGAGGCCAGGCATGCTGCCACCCTCCAGCCCTCCTACTAACCTTGACACCCACCCTTCCTCCCGTGGTACCCACCACCTCTCTGCTGGGTTCAATAATTCACTGCAGTGACCACACAGAACTCACAGATTATGGGGCTTATTAGGGAAGCAACAGGCTACAATTTAAGTTCAGGAACATGTTCATGATACAGTTCCTCAATCAGGACAGTCTCCCCTCTGCTGTGCCCTTAGACACGCCCCTCTGGCCCTTGGCCTCTCAGCCTGGCCTCTGTCTCTGTGGGTCAGGTAAGCTTGTCACTCTGTCCTGCACGGTTCCACTGCTGCCATCTCTCAGCCGGCAATGAGATTCCTTCTGTCTCTAGGGAGAGCTCATTTTGAGTCTAGCAGAGTGGCAAAACCAACCAATCCTGACATCAGAGTTCTACACACCTGAGAGAGAGAGCAAACTTTCCCAGAAGATTACTTCATGCTGCAACAGAAATATCCCAAGTGGATGACTTTAACAATCAGGAGTTTAAATTGCATGGTCCCACCCAGTAATCCGGCAGGAGTTACAAAGACTATGGCTAGAAAAGTCATACCATGTAATTTACTACACTGCAGAGTTATATCACATGATTTCCTGGTCAGCCTGTCCTGGTCGGCACCAGAAGTGGGCTGTGGCCATGCTTATGGAAGGACCAAGGATATTTCTCTCAAATAGTTTTGGATTCCTCCCAACACACAGAAGAAGTAAGGAAAACCCCAAAGTTCTAAGGAAGTGGGGCCACACATGCCTAATACACTCCCATTAGTAACATCTTTCAGCACCTCCAGTGGGTCTCATTTATGGAAAAAATAAACTATACATGACTCTATGCTACATGGTGCAGGCCAATGAATGACATAAATGGGTGTGTACTTGTGTTCCAGGCAAAGAAAAAAGCATGGGCAAAGCTAGAGTAGGAGACACTATGATACCATGAGGCACTGAAAGAAACCAGTATGAACAGAGCAAGGAGGGTAGGGATGGGGGAGAGACTGTGAAAGTGTGTATGTTGTTGTTAAGTGCCGTCGAGTCATTTCCGTCTCATAGCGACCCCATGCACAGCAGAACGAAACACTGCCCGATCCCACACCAGCCCCACAATCCCTGCTATACTTGAGCCCATCATCACAGCCACAATATCAATCCATCTCATTGAAGGCCTCCCCCTCTTTCGTCGACCCTCCACCCTACCAAGCATGACATCCTTCTCCAGGGAATGGTCCCTTCTTACAACATGACCAAAATAGGTGAGACGAAGTCTGGCCATTCTCGCTTCCAAGGAGCATTCTGGCTGCACTTCCTCCAGGACAGATCTGTTAGTTCTTTTAGCAGTCCGTGGTACTTTCAGCATTCTCCGCCAGCACCACAACTCAAAAGCATCAACTCTTCTTCGGTCTTTCTTATTCATTGTCCAGCTCTCACATGCATACGAGGCGACTGGAAATATCATGGCTTGTGTCAGGCGCACCTTAGTCCTCAAGGAGATATCCTTGCTCCTCAGCACTTGAAACAGTTCCTTCGCAGGTGACTTTCCCAATGCTACACGTCGTCTAATGTCCTGACTGCTGCTTCCGTTGGCATCGATTGTAGAACCAAGCAACGTGAATTCTTTGACAACCTCAATCTTCTATCCATTTATTGTGATGCTGCTCATTGGTCCAGTTGTGAGGATTTTTCTTTTCTTTATATTGAGATGTAATCCATACTGCAGACTGTATTCTTTAACCTTCATCAGTAGGTGCCTTAAGTCATCCTCACTTTCAGCAAGCAAAGTTGTATTGTCTGCATATCTCAGGTTGTTAATGATTCTTCCTCCAATCCTGATACCACATTTTTCTTCATATAGTCCAGCTTCTCAGATTATATGCTCAGCATATAGATTGAATAAATGTGGAGAAAGGATACAACCCTGACGCACTCCCTTCTTGATTTTAAACCATGTAGTGTCCCCTTGTTCTGTTCAAACGACAACCTCCTGGTCAAGGTACAGATTCCTCATGAGTACAATCAAGTGCTCAGGAATTCCCATTCTTCTCAATGTTATCCATAATTTGTCATGATCCACACAATCAAATGCCTTCACATAGTCAATAAAACACAAGTAAACATCTTTCTGGTATGGAAAGTGTGTATATCTGTGTGCAAAGAGGAGGAGTGGTGGGTCAGGGGAAATATGTGGAAAATGAAGCTGGAGAGGTAGGACCAGAATACACAGAGCATTGTAAGCCAAGGTAAGGAGTCTTCAATTAACAGTAATAGGGACTCTGGAAGGTTATTAGCAAGGGAGTAACTGATCATATTTGCCTTCTGCAAAGATCCCCTTGGCTGCAGTGTTGGGAACGCATTGGAAGAAAGCAAAGGGAAAGCAGGAGTTAGGATGCTGTGGCTGTGGTGGTGACAGCTCTGTACTGTTGGGTGGTACTCCCAGCTGAAGAAAGCAGAGGTTGGGATCATACTTTGCACCAAAATCAGGAGCCCTGCAAATGAAGGGCAGTAATACTGTTTATAAGTTGGTATTGACCTAACAACTCCAACCTAGGAAACAGAGAGGACAGTGCTGATGAGGGTTCACCAAAGCCGTGGGATTTGAAATCCAGGCAAATGGGCTCCATGAGAAGAGAAAATGCTTCTCAGGCTGATAGGAACCCACTATACAACAAGACTCTTCAATAAACGTATGTTGAACAAATGAGTGCATGTGTCAGGAGCTGTCAGGGAGGTACCATTTTAAACCCACAAGTACAGAACTATTTCTGTGCTTGAAAAATATTTAGGCTCTTATTTTGTGATCAAAAAACAACTTCATGGCTTCTTTGTGATTATTATCAATCTAGGTTTTTCATTCCCCAACAGAAAAAATTTTGATTTCTATCTACATTCCATGCCTAATTATGCTTCATTAGCTATATCCCAATATGCTAAATATTCAGATAATAAGTCTAGATAATCTTCATTTGGTTCCTTTTCAAGCATACTAAGTATTAGTTAACACCCAGAATCCAAATAAAATCCAATGTTTGCCATATACTCATCAATAAGAAGTATCAAGTTACTTGAGGATAAGATGGTTGGGGAAAAAGAATAATGAGTCTACATTATATAATACATCCAAGTCAATTCCATGAGGATTATAAATTTAAGTGTGAAAGGCAAGACTTAACAACTTTTAGAAGAATATATGGGGCAATTTATTTATGATCTCAGGGCAGGAAGAACTTATTAAATAGGATTTGTTTTTTAAACATCAACCATAAAGAAAAGAAATGACACATTTGACTTCATTAACATTAAAGAAAAATTCTATTCATCTTAAGAGACAATACAGAAAGCAAGAAGGCAAGCCACAAATCAGAAAGAGATATCTGGCACATGTTTAACAAAGAATTCAAGTCCAAAATATACATAATCTTAAATTCCTAAAAATCAGTAAGAAAAAGAGAAAGAACAGAACAACAACCAAAAAAAAAAAAAAAAAAAAGGTACAAAAAACAGTAAAGAGACCAAAAGCCTTGTGAAAAGTCCCTCAACTTCACCAGCAATCAGGGAAATGTAAACTGAATCATTTCACTCATTGGATTGAAAAAAGCTAAGCAGTCTGGCCATATGAAAGTTGGCAAGGATTTGGAGCAATGGGATCGCCTAGACAGTGCTGCTGAATATATAAATTGATGCAAACACTTTGGAAGCCAATTGTACATCAGCTAGTCCAGCAGTTCTCAACTGAGGGTGATTTTACCCCCAGGAATATTTGGTTGCCAAAACTTGGGAAAGTGCTACTGGCATCTAGGAGGTAGAGACCGGGGATGCTACTTAATATCCTTCAATGTAGAAGACAGTCCCCCACAATAAAGAATTGCCCAGCCCCAAAAGTCAATGGTACCAAGGTGAGAAACTCTGATCTCATCAAGTTGAAGACCTACAGGCTCTCAGATCTGGCAGATCTACTTTCAGGAATATTTCCTGGACCAATCCTTCCAACACTTTCCTGATAAAAATTAAGAAGGGTAGTTTAATTGGCAAAAGTTGTGTGTGGTAGATATATAAACAATAATGACCAAAAAAAAAAAAAAAAAAGTACCTGCTGAGGCTGCTTATGTACAAGCAAAAACCTCATAGGGTTTGGTCCTTTAGTTTGGAGGTTTAGGGACATGGTCTCATGGGACATCTGAGTTAACTGGCCTAACAATGTGTTTGGTGTTTCTGTTCTACCTCCTAGTTCATTGTGTAGTGTCTGGGGTCTTAAAAGCTTGCAAGTAGCCACCCAAGGCACAACCATTGGTGTCTATTCACCAGGAACAACAGAAGAAAAAGGAGAGTCCGGAATAGGGGGAGGATATGCAGTGTGTGGCTAACTGCCTCGATAAACAATTGCCTCCTTTGCCATTAGATCAGAACTGGATGGTGCCTGGCTACCATTACTGAACATTTTGATCAAAGATTCAATAGAAGAATTCTGGTCAAAAGGAGGAAAAAGCAAAACAAAACTTCAAATTCTCATGGACTCTAGACTTTCTAGAGCCACAGAGGCTGGATAAAGCCCTGGAATTATTGACCTGAGATAATTTTTATAACTTAAGTCAAAAATATCCCCCTGAGGTCTTCTTAAAACTGAACAACAATTTAGCTTAACCAGAAGTCTGGTGGTTCAAACCCACCAGCCACTCCTCGGAAGGAAGGTTGGGCAATCTACTTCCGTAGTGATACTGCCTCGGAAACCCAAGGAGGGATTGCTATGAGTCGGGTCCAACTTGATGGCACATAACAACAACAACAACAACAGTGGCATAGTGCCTAAGGCACTTGACTGCTAACCAGAAGGCTGGCAGTTCAAACCCACCAGCCACTCTTTGGAAGGAAGACTGGGCAATCTACTTCCATAATGATACCTCCTTGGAACCCCAAGAAGGGGTCGCTATGAGTTGGATCTGACTCAATGGCAGTGTGTTTGGTTTGGTTTTTTGGTAGTCAAAAGGGCCTGCCTTGAGCATTATACTCCTTTAAGAACTAATTATACAGAATCAAGTTAACAACAGCAACTCAAAAGATTAAATAGAAACTGCAGAGGGCAGTGAGTTTATGTTCATGAGGGAGGAACAGTCAGAAAAGGTGGGTGAGATGGTTGCATCACTCGAAGAGTATAGTCAATGTCCCTAAACTGTACATGTAGAAACCATTGAATTGATGTATGTTTTGCTGGCTGTGTGTATTCTCAACAACACAAATAAATAAATAAAATTTAGAGAAAAAAAATAAAGATACTCGTATCAGGGACTCAATCTCAGACATGACCCAACAATCAGTATTTTTGAATAAGTGTCCTGATGAGTGGTATTACCTGAGAAGGCTGGGAACTGTCCTAGAAGAAACTTGCCCCAGTGCACCAGGACAATGTCTAAAAATGTTTCAGAGTTAAAACACAGGAAAGAATCCAAATGTCCAGCAACAGAAGAATACATAAATTAACTGTGATCTGTTCACACAATGGGAGCTCATTGCCATATTTCATCAGCTAGACTCTAAGGTACATTAATTTATGAACCACTGTGGTGCAATGAATCACTTTTATATGCTCTTCTCACTATGGTCTTATTAATTCCCACCAAATGATTGGGTAGGAGTATGCAAAAAGGTGCTTATGGCCCAACAAGGAGACTGGACAGCTTGCTCATAATGTAAATGACGGGCATGGCACCTTTGTGGAGGTGGGATCATGCAAAGAAGGTGTATAGAACCCTAACAAGGGGATTGGTCAGTTTTGCCATCCACTGGGCTTAAAATACACTGTCCCAGAAGCAGAAAGGGGGGAATCTGACTACCAACGGGAGAGAAGAGCTATGAGTGGAGCATGCCCTTTGCACCCAGGACGCCTGTGCTGAGAACCTCCTAGACCCAGGAGACAGAGAAAGAGCTGTAACACTGGAGACTGGAAACAGTGAGAAGTAGCAGCAGAGGAGCTAGCAGCAGAGGCAGCAGAACCAGGAGACCTGCAGGACATGCCTCGGTGGGCTTCCGGCCGCCAGAGTGAGGGATGCAGAGGGGCTTCAGGCAGGAGGCTTGCTTGCAGAGGGGGGTGCCTCCACACATTTGACAGAACTAGGCTCACTCAGCTAGAAAGCTGAGTGCCTTTGGGCTGAGGCTTGCTGGCGAGTGGGGTGCCTCTGGGTGCTTATCTGTGCAGCTGAAGAGTTTTGTAACATTTGCCCAAGCAGCGTAGAACCTGGACTGGACTGAAAGGCCCAGAAGGCCCAAGGCACCAAGGGGCCAAGGACCAGGGAAAGGCCTACCTATGGGTATAGTTGAGAAGCTGTCCTACCAAAGAACTATAACCTTAGTCATTCCTGATCCTGAATTGTAACCTGTTCCTTCCCTAAGCAAAACTAAACTCACTGCCGTTGAGTTGTTTTCTGACTCATAGCGACCTCTCCTTGGGTTTCCAAGGCCATATCTCTACAGAAGTAGATTGCCCAATCTTCCTTGCGAGAAGTGGCTGAGTGGGTTTGAACTGCCAGCCCTCTGGTTAGCAGTCAAATGCCTTAGGCACTACACCACCAGAGCTCCCTAATAAACCCCATAATCATAAGTATTGGCTGTGAGTTCTGTACAGCCTTTGCAATGAATTATTGAACCCAGCAGAGAAGTAGAGCATGCCATGGGAGAGACAGCTGGTGTCAGAATTGGTAACAAGTTTGGAGAGAGAAGGTCTGTCTGACCTCGGCTTCAGAGGAATCAGCCTCAGGCTGACACTGATGGTGACACTCTCTCTCTCCCTTGTGAAGTTACAGGAGGTCAGATGTCAGCGCCAAGCCATTTTTACAACCACCAAGAAAGAAAAAGGACTGTCCAAATCTATAACATAGTGCTTTCTCATGCTTAAAATTTTTACATTAGTGTTACTTAAAAAGCTCTTTTAGATTTATTTAGATATATTTCACCATATATCATGCTGCTCTCTACTGCCATGACTTTTGCTATAGACAATAACTTTTTTGTTTCAATGCCAAGTCATAGTGCAATGTTTTTGAAGACTGTTTAAATGCCAATTAAACTCAACTCATGAAAGACCAGCAGTGAACGTGACACCACTCAAATGACAACACTATGAAGAGCTATAGCCACTTGTTCGAGACGCAGAGCAATGCCAACTGCAGCCTAACTCTGCCAGACAGACAGCCAAAGCGAGGGGATAGGAACCACAATTTACAAGCCAGTTTCCGAAATGCTCAAATACGTATGGTTGGGGGGGAGAGGAGGTGTGTATCTTAAGAGTTGGTGAAACATAGTATGTTATTGCACAAAATGAATGAACTTCAACTATTCACACAGATCTGAACAAATCTCAAAAACAGAATATTCAAGGAAAAAAAGCTATACAATACACAGATTACATTTCCATTTTTATGAAGTTCAAAAACATGCAAAAGTAAACTATGTATTATTTAGGGACATGCACATGCGAGGTGCCCCACAAAGAAAAGTAAGACAGAATAAAAGAAACTTCTGGATGCTGCTGTCTGTGGAGAGAGGAAGGAAATGCAACCAGGGGACAGACGTAACAGTGCTCAGGAGTTTGTGGTGTTCTGTTTCTCAAGTTCAGTGGTGATCACTGTCACTGGTTTTATCAGGGGCTGGATTAGGGTGGGGAGGGTGGCACAGGGGTTAAGCATATGGTTGCTAACTGAAAGGTGGGCTCTAAAAAAACTTCACTGCCATTAAGTTGATTCTGACACTTAGCAACCCCCACTGGGTTTCCAAGGCTCTAAATCTTTACGGAGGTAGATTGCCCCATCTCCCTTCCGTGGTGTGTGGCTGGAAGGTTTAAACTTCTGGTTAGCAGTCAAATGCCGTAGGCACTACACCACCAGAGCTCCTTGAAAGGTGAGCTACTATTTTTTTTTTTTATTGTAATGTATTTTTTAAAATATTTTACAGAAAAGGAAAATCAGTGAGAACATCCAAAACAGCACTGAGGGGGGGGAGGCCTCCCCTACAGCAGGTCTACCCATGGTGGGTAGCCGGCCTGGGGGGATACATAGGTTGTTCAGATTTACCAGTCTTTACCAGTAAAATTCTAGCATCAAAGCCAAACAGATGGGTGGGGGTCTTCACTCCAGCTACTGCCAGCCTGGTCTAGGAACCTTCTCACACAGCCTCCCCACAAGGAACAGCACGCTTCAGTTTATAAGTCACTTGGCCATCCATTCTTGAGCTTAATCTTTATCATGTGTGCCTATAAGGAGTTCTGGTGGCATAGTGGTTAAGGCATTCAGCTGCTAACCAAAAGGTTGGCAGTTTGAACTCATCAGCCACTCCACAGGAGAAAGATGAAGCTGTCTGCTTCTGTAAAAATTTATGGCCTTGGGATCAACTCGGTGGCAGTGACAGTCAGTGGGCATATGTGCATGTAGGGCAAGAAGCAGAACCCACACGTTCCAGATGGGGAAACTGAGTCTCAGAGAGGTTGACTAGCTTGCCCAACACTGCACAGTGAGAAGAGGTATCAACGCAGACTTGGGGGCTTCCAATCCATTCAACACTTGGCCCACCCTCCACCAACTGGACCAAGAAGCACCTTACAAGCAAAAGGAAGGAAATGGGATGTCGGAGGAAGCTCTTTTAACTGGGTAAATAAACGGTTTGACCCAAAGAGCCACAGCGATGCAAGTAGTATAGAGAGCTGTGCCTGAGGTTGGGTGGCACCAGCTGTGTCTAAACGGCTCCCACCCCCTCTTCCGCCAAGAGCCCCTGTGGACCGGCCGTCCAGACTTCAGACTCCACTCCGCAGCAAAGGGCCCATCCAGAGAGCAAGCGGGGCATTTCAGGAAGTAGCATTTAACACTTTATGGTCACTAGGGGACCATCTGCTGGGTGATCACTTGAACACATTGATTGATGAGCAATTTCACAGTCGAGGAGAGCTCATGTCATTTTCCCAAAAAGCACCCAGTTTCCTCCCAGGCCGATTATACAGTCCCTGGGAGGCTGAGTCATTAGCATCATCCTTGCATAACTCAGGGCTGCAGTCATACTCCCTACAGACACAGCCTTCAGGGCAGCAGAAGTTGCCTTGAAGGAAAGTGCAGAAAAGGCACAATCGAGTAGCCCTGGGCCTAAGGCTGGAAAGCTGCTCTGGGTCCTGGAATTAAACCCCAGATGCGAGGCAGGCCCTGCAGCAACTACTTGCCTCCTCAGTCTCACCTCCACCCCTTCTTCCCTGCTCCTGGAACAGACCTCCTGACTGATCCTGCCAAAACGCTTTTAGCACAGGCTGTTCCTTCTGCCTTAAATGCCCTTCCACGCCCCTCTGTATCTGGCTAACCCTGCTTATCTTTGAAATATCAGGGTAAATAGTAAGCAGGAGCATTGCTGGGGAATTAGGGCCCCAGTACCCGTAAATCACATGAGTGTGCCTGTGGTCCAGGGCCTGCCTTCTGTTTCTTTCTCGGGCTTGGGTTATGGTTTGAGATGAGAACAATAAGTTCACAGCACCAACACTGGAAGTGCAGGTGTTTGGAAAATCCCACGAGAGCTTTGTTTCCCCTGAAAATGCTGGGTGGGCTAGCTGGATCAGTGGCTCTTGACCTTGGCTGCACACTGGAATCACTTGGGGAGCTTTGAAAAGTACCAATGCCTAGGCCACACCCTCCCAGAGACCTGATGTCACTGGACTGGGGGTGCAGCCTGGCAACAACATTTTGAAAGCTCCCACGTGATTCCAATGTGCAAACAAGGTTGGGAGCCACCGGGCAAAAGTTCTTCACCCACGAAGAGCTAATGATGAAGGAATTCCTGAAAGCCTTATTTGAGGAATCTCAAGGAAACAGAAAGGGGGTGTCCTCATTAAAGAGGCTCAGGTGCCCCTCCTAGGGCAGTGTTTCTCAGATGACACCAGTCACCAGGGCAGTTGGTCAAAAGTACTGAGAGCTGGGCCCCCTCTTGAACCTCCTGGATCAGTCTCTGGAGGACGACATCTGGGATTGAGTCCTTGATACCCGTGTTCTCCTTAATTCTCATCAGGAAAGTGCTGGGAAGATCGACTCAGAATATTCCTGAGAGGAGACCCACCAGATCTGAGCGTCAGCTTGAGGAGATCACAGTTCCCTACCTCAGTGCTATTGGCTTTTGGGGCTTGACAGTTCTTTGTCATGGGGATTGCCCTGTGGGGGACTGTATGTCTGAACAGTTTCTAGTCGTTCACACCAACCAACAGGCCTATGAGGCAAGCGGGTATCACTGATATGCCCATATATCAGAACGAGCTACTCAAGCGTCAGGCAGCTTCAGACAGCAGCACTGGGAGGAGCACCCAGACCTCCCAACGCCTGGCCCAGAGTCTCTGCCTGTTTTCTCAGTGGCTTCTAAAGAGCCAAACTGCAAGTCCTCTGAGGCCAGGCTTGTAGCATGCATTTCTGGGGCTCCTCCATGATCCCCACGATACTTTACATGTTCAGAATTCAATATTAACTGCTCCACTCAAGTATGTAAGGTAGGGAGATGCAGGAGAAACCATTGACAAAGGTGGCCTGAACCCAAACACTATGATACTAATGACAACTTCCCATGCACTGGTCATGAGGCTCAGACATGCTGTCATTCCATCCTAGTCACCACTCCCTGAGAAAAGGATATTGTATCCATTTTAGAGATGGGAAAACTGAGACTCAGAGATTTCAGAATATAAATGAGAGATAAGATGGCAAACACTGGCTTGTCCAATGCTAAACTCTGTACCTTTAATCAGGATGCTATGGCCTTACCTTGGGTGTGGGGCTGGGTCTAGACCTGACATGATAAGTTAACCTTCCCTGGCAGGCTATGTCCTTCTAGGAATCCCTGAGGACAGCTGGAAGATGGGGCCAGTAACAAGACTCCTCGCTCAGGATCGCTGAGAAACACGGCCCACCGGAGATGCTTGGCGAACTGAGAGAGTTTTCTACACAACGATGGAAACGTGGCCCTGATGATTTGGCGCATAAACAAATTTGGCCAGCAATGAGCCTCAAAGGCCTTGAGGAAGGGCACCCACGTTATTCATCTTTCCTGTAACGGACAATGGTTGTCAACCTCCCCAGGATTCACTCTCCCTTCTTTAGGCAAAGCTCCAATTTCTCAGCCTACAGGCAAGTCACATGACCTAGGACTAAGACAATCAGTGTGTGGCCCATTTCCCTGGCCCAATTGCTTGGTTTAGAGGTGAGCACATGACCCACGCTTAATCTAGCCAGAAACTTCCCCTCTGGGAATATCTGTATTCTTATCTGTGGAATGGGGGTGCGGGAATATGGGTAAGGAATATGGAAACCTTGTGTAATCAGTACAGCTCAAGAACAGTGTTACTTGTCATGAAATCAGTTGACGTCCAAGAAAACCTCACCTTGGGGGTTACTGGGCAAAGGCAGTCACAATCAAAGTCACGTACTGATGACAGGGAACAGCGTCACCCACTCTGACAGCGTGTACTGTGACCAAGGATCAAGACTCACTCCACTGAGAGGCACTAATGACCCCCTCGGCTCTGAATGCCAACCACTTACTAACCAATTTTTACTGCCACAGATCCTGGTGGGAGCAATCACAACAAAAGGTCAGAAGTTTTCTATTGCATGCTGAGGCCAAACTGTTTGTACGGAGGTAGGAAATACAAAATATACAGGCAGACAAGAGAAAGGATAGTTGATTTAAAAAGAAAAATCCGGAAGTGACTGTGTATGAAATTACACCCACCCACAACCACACACATCTCACACCCACACCTTACCACCCTCCATATACACAACATGTGTCACCTTTTAAAGGAGGTACTTTTCCCTCCTTTGTTGTTTCACCAACTCTCTGATGAACCTTATGAACAGGCTACTGTTTTCCTTGGTGTAATGCACAGAACCAGTGGTTGGCCATAAGCAGAGCTGACTCCCAGCCCCAGCTCAGCCACCTGGAGCAAGTCCCTTGCACGCTCTCTTCTCAATTTCCCCATCCATAAAACGAGCAGTTGGGTTCAGTGATTTCCAAGGCCCCTTCCAGCTCTGACATCCATGATTCTAGAACAGACGCTCAAAGTTGGGAGCCCAGGGTTAGACACACCCATAGACCTGTGAGATCCGCTGAATGCTGGCTCACGCAGCGCCCCAGGATTTGTAAGGTGTGGCTAATGTTTTTAAATTGGGAGGTTTCACCTAAAAATCAGGATCTCTGACTTCTCCTGAAATTTCTACAGGGCCACCTCCCCACTTGGCCACCCTTCTGGAGCGGTGGCAGTTGCCCCTTTGGATGGGTGCCCTCCCCAATTCTGGATAGTCCTTTCCTCTCTCTTTGCTCCCTCAAACCAGCAGCTTCACTCAATTGTCTTACTTCTCAGGACCCTGTGGACGTCTGAGGGCCCAATCTGTTTGAGATGGTATATAAGGCGACATTAGAAAAGAGACAGACAGAGAAATTTACTTCAAGGAATAGGCTCATGCAATCGTAGGGGGCTGGCAAGTCCTAAATCCAAAGGTCAGGTGACAAAAGAGGGAAGAGTAGAGTCCTGGCAAAATGTCTACACCCGCTGGAGGCAGAGCATGCTGTGGGGAAGTTCCCTGTCTGCCCGCAAGGTCTTAGATTGATTGGATGAGGCCTGCCCACATTATGGAGAGTAATCAATCTGTTTTACTTGAGGCCAGCGGAGTTAATGGCATGAAATGACTTCCTAATGGCAACTAGACAAGTGCTTGACCAAACAACTGGGCACCAAGGCCTAGCCAAGTTGACACATAAAATCAGTCACAACAGTCATGGATTATAAGCCACTGAATAAAATGAGTCCACACTGACAATAGCTAAGTAAATAAACTGAGAGAAGAGAAAATCAATACAAAGCTGACTAATACACACAGAAGAAATGATGAAGTTAGGAAGCCATCAATTGGCTACCAGCTGAATCATTCAGCCAAAGACTCATCTGGCTGGCTGGCTGTCACTGCCGTCAAGTCGGATCCGATTCATAGCGACCCCTCCTTGGGTTTACGAGGCGGTGTCACTATGGAAGTACATTGCCCAACCTTCCTTCTGAGGAGTGGCTGGTGGGTTTGAACCGCCAGCCTTCTGGTTAGCAGTCTAATGCCTTAGGCACTACGCCACCAGAGCTCCCAAAGACTCATCAGCAGATGCTTAATCACGGCAGAGGGCTAGGGTAGAATTTGATGAAGAAAAGGGATATTTACATCATCTCAAAAGACCTCTCCCAAAGTTTCTTACTCATTACAAAAAAATAGTTATGTGAAAATAGTGACACACAGTTGTCGAGAAAGTAGACAACACCTTAAGCAAGTGCTGAAAACTAATATCATCAAGAAGGGCCAAATGTACCCAGTGCCTCCAGACCTGAGGCCCTGAGAAGGTATGGAAGTCCCACCAAACTGCAGAACCTGAGTCCAACTAACCACAAGGAGACATCCGACAAGCCCAGACTGAGGGATGGCCTATAAAGGGCTCTGGCTTTTAGTCTTCAAAAAGGTCAAGGTCAAAAACAATGAAGAAAGGGGAGAAACTCTTCTAGATGGAAGGTGACTACAGAAAAAGGACAACTGAAGGCAATGTGTGTCCCCCCCCTGGATACCGTACCAGGGGGAAATGCCATAGAGGATGTGACTGGGACAGTGGACTAAATTAGAAAGTGATTGTAAGTACTAAGTCCATGTTAAATCTACTAAATTTGGTAACTATGCTGTGGTTATGTAAGATGAGATGTAATTTAGTTTCAAACGGCTCTGACTAAAAAGAGTCAAGGCAAAGAAAATGTTCCATGTAGATATTACTGAATGGGGTACATTCTGCTGTGTGTGTTTCCTCACAGACACACAACGAGAAACAACCTGGTGAATCTGATTAAGGGGGGCAGGTGCAGAAGTTCCTTGTAGTATTCTTGCAACGTCTCTGTACGTTTCGTATTATTCCAACATAAAAAGTTGAAGAAAATGGTCATATGAAGCAGTGATTCTCAAATGTTAGCCTGCACAATCCCTGGAGGGTTTGTGAAACCCCAGCTGGCTGGGACAGCCTCCAGAGATTCCGATTCAGCAGGTCTCGGGTGGCGAGAGCATCTGCAAGTCGGATGAGTCCCCAGGTGAAGTGGCTGCTACTGGTCCCTTACATAATCGAGTTTGAACTGTAGAGGCGACCTCCGGAAGAACCAGGCACACAGAGTTCAAAGTGGCTGCCTCAGGGAAACAGGGCTGAGATAAGGGTGGTGCAAGGGACCAGGGCTTTTAATTAGAACCTTTCTGCATCATTTTGTTTGTTTGCCAAGTGTAGGTATCACAATGCCTCCAGAAAGCTACATCCAGGTGGTCAGTAAATGTCAGGGCCCTGTAGGGACCTGAGTTTCTAAAATCTGGGAAGACATCAGGTTACGTGGGCGTTTCCTGGTTCTGCTGATGGTGGGGGAGTGATAACTGCACTAGCACCAGCACTTCAATCTTGGAGACAAAAGGCCTTTGGGTCACAGCAGTGGTATATGATGGTGGAGCAATGGTTATGCACCTGACTGCTGGCTGAAAGGTCAGCAGTTCAAACCCACTAGAGACTCTGTGGGAGAAGAGACCCAGTGATCTGCCCCCAGAAAGACTCCAGCCTTGGAAAACCCTCTGGGGCAGTTCTACTCTGTCCTCTAGGGGCGCTGTGAGTCAGAATTGACTCGAGGGCAGTGCGTTTGGTTTTGGTTTTGTTTCCACAAAGATTGACAGCCTTGGAAACCCTAGGGGGCAGTTCTACCTTGACCTCTAGGGGTGCTGTGAGTCAGAATTGACTTGATGGCATCCAACAGCAACTGTATATATGTTTTCCCCTTGGGATTGCCACCACTGAGTCAGGTCAGACACAAATTTCTCAAAATCGTTCGATTCTGAGAGAGAGTGTGGTTCAGGCAGCAAACTTCTCTCAAGTTCTCCTCTCCCTCTTGCAGGGGGTAATGAACCTTGGCCTCAAGCCTCATTAAACCCCATTATATAATCACCACCATCCTGGAGTCTCTTTATAACCCTTCCGGTGGCTGGTTTCTTGGGAGTACGCAGTTCAGCTTCATTGGTCTTTATTGCTACCTGCTGCCTCCCTCGGCAAATCAGGCTTCTGACTCAGCCGCAAGGTACATATGAGGCCAAGCTCATAAGCGAGGGTCAAGGGTCTAGCCCTGTCTCCAAGACAGAGAATAGGAGGTGCTTGGACAGGAGATGAGGAGAGGGCATGTCATCTTTCAAGACCCCGCGGGGTGGGAAGGACAATATTTCACAAGACGGGGCCTCGTAGGCAACTGCAGCTGGTGCCATTAGGACTGAGATGAGGAGGTTCTGGACCCATCCGTCACTTGTCCCCCTCAGTAGCCACTGCCCTGCAGTGCTCAACTCCCAGGGGCAGCTAATAAGGAAACACCCAAAGAACTGCAGGTGGCAAAAGTAGTCTGTCATCGCTCATCTTCTAACCGTCCGGTCAAGTGACAGTGCAGGAGTTGGCTGCAGCTCGTTCTTTCAGCAGCTGCCTGACACCTCCAGGAATCACTACCCCCCAACGATGACTCCCTTGAATAGCACCAACAGAGTCCAGGCGGGGTAGCCATCAGTTAGCCTGCGAGGGTGCTTTTTTGCTGACTGGGTACTGCCAGCTCACCAGGGAGAAGCATCCAGCTGCCCACCACACACTCTCCCAAGCAGGCGGGGCCCAGGGGGGAAAGCACAGCAACGTGAGTTCCCTTCTTGATGCGTGTCCTTCAGTGAGACGGCATGGTGACTCCACAACAAAACGCTGGGGACTGGTGGATCCATGAGGACCTTAAACTCTCTAAGCCTCAGTTTCCTCATCTGTAAAATGGGGATAACAGTGGAGTCTCTGAGTGGTGCAAACAGTTAATGTACTCGGCAGCTAACAGAAAAGTTGAAGGTTCGGGTTCACCCAGAGGCACCTCAAAAGAAAGCCCTGGCAATCTACCTCCAAAACTCAGCCACTGAAATTCCCAGGAAGCACCATTCAATTTACTGTGTGTCTGTTCTGACGACACAGGGTTGCCAGTGAAAATCCCAGGGAGCACCGTTCTATTCTGACAACACGGGGTTGCCAGGAGTTGGAGTCTACTCAAGGACAATGGGATTTTTTTTTTTTTTTTTCCAGCAGTACCTAACCTATATGGAGTACTGGGAAGCTCATGTGAAATAACAAAAGTTAAGTTGCTTTGTACAATGCAAATAATACATGCCAATTTATTATCAACCTTTTGCAAATATGTGCAAGTTATTATCATCACTTACATCATTGTTCCAAGCTGTTCCATCTTATAACATACAGTAATAGCTCCCAGAAGCTACCATTTACTGAGGCTTGGTGCTCTAAGCACCCACCTCTGCTGGAAATTTACATGCATCCCTCATTTAGTCCTCACTACAGCCTGGCCAGGTGGAAAACAGACCTACGGGATTAAGTGACTTGTCCCTTGACCTATCCACCACCACTTAGTTGCTGGAAACCTGAAAGTACTTCCTCCAGCCAGTAATGAATGATGGTGAATCATTACTCCTCCCAGCTACGCAGCACTTCTTTCCATCTGAAGAACCCTGTTCATAGGGAACTTAGAGGTCAGCTAGGGTCGGAGATACTGAGATACCGAGATACCCAACATGAAGCCAAAGACTCACAGCTTGCTGGACCTGACAAGGCCCATGGGTAGAGCAAGGAACAACATGCCGTGCCCAAGCACCCAGCGTAACGCAGAGTGGATGCAGCAGGGAGAAGTGAGATACTGTTCTCAGTTTCTCTGGGAAGCAGCTTAATTACTGCTTGGAATGGGAGAGCCAGCAACCTCTGCATGGAAGAGAAGAGTCTGCTGTCTTGGTTTTTGTCCATAACCAAGTGAGGCTATGAACTCAAGGGCTGGCTAACCTTTGGAACCAGGTTTGTCTGTAAGTTGGGGCTCCAGCCACTCTCCTCCCCACCTCCTCCTCACCCCCAGCCCAGGGAGGTAAGGCAAGGCCTGGCGAGGTGAAGTCCTTCTTGCAGCCTCTGCAAGGTGACAGGCACCCTGTGACTCCCAGGCTCAGCCACTCTGTTCGGCCTCATGCTGTCCTCAGGTATGACCGTGGGAGGCTAACAAGATGGCGTATCACCATCCATCCCTGGGCAGGGCAGAGCTAGAGCTGACAGTGACAAACAGGCAGATGGACCGAGCCTGGCAGGGAGGCTGCCTGAGGGGCTCCCTTGGCTGGGTCAGCATGAGGAAGGCTGGCACTGAGGCCCACAGGCAGGGAGTTTTCTTCTGAAAATCAGAGTGGGAGAGGAATTGGACAAGCCAGGAGGATGTGGCACCGGGCAGCTCCCCCCAATAGCCCAGTCAGTCAGGGTCTCCAGAACCATCCTTCTGAGTGAGTGAGTCCAAAGATTTGTCCAAAGAAAGCCCAGTGGCTAAGCCTCAGAATCACAGAGATCCTAAGCTCTGGTTAGGACTGCCATGCAGTCTAAAACTCTTACTGTAAACTGGGGAAACTGGGACACAGGTAGAGGAAGGGATGCTGCTGGCTGGAGATGAATCTGGGTTCAAACCCATTACTTGTGCAGGAGCCTTCCCATCTCTGAGTCTCAGTTTCCTGATCTGTAAAATGAGGATGATGTGCCTGCCTCACAGAACGTGGTGGGATGAACAGTGACAAGGCAGCTGGCATGCCAGCCAGTGACCAGGGTTGCACTGGCAACCAGTGACAGCATGGAGACCCCAACGAAGGGCTTGTCATTTCCCGATCTGGAGCCGGTTCCATCACATCACATCACACTCACTCCCTCTGTATCTGTGATTTGTTCAGATCAAAGAAAACGGGACTGGTCCACGGGGTTTCAGCTAATATTTGGGTTACATGCTCATTCTCCTGCTGACACTCAAATGCTGTGGTTTTCATTTCTGGGGGAGCTGAGGGCCACCTCTTCGCATAGGAGCACCAGGGCCACCCAAAGGGCAGTTGCGTTCCTGGGGCCTCTTGGCACCAGGTGCTGCTTTTAATTCGAAACTCAGCTCCTGCCCACAGGCAAACAGAAGAGCCTCTCTTCCCAGGTAGAAGGCCAGGCCAGGGATGAAAAGGTGGGAGCCGTGGGGAATCTACACAAAACTCTTTGGAAGGGGCCCAAATGTACAAATCTGTTTTCTTACAGGCTGAGGATGAACTCTGGCTAAGACTGAAGTACAGAGCAGGCTCAGACACCCAGGGTGGCCCTCCTGATGTTCACACATGAAATGGTGATGCCTGAGGACCAATGGCGGCTGAAGGTGGCCACCTGGCACAATGCCAGTGTAAATTCCAAACACTCTTGGGTCTCTGTGGTGGTGGGTGAAGGCAGCAGCCCAAAATTAACCATGGAGCCAGAGATTGTAGATGATACTAGGGGAAGCAGCTAATCCAAACCATGCCCTCTGATCTCCTGGAACAGAAAAGATCTTCTGAATCTCAGTGGTAGTAGGAGAGTGTAACCCACATACGAGCTGACATCCCATGGGCCAGTCCCATTTCCTTTGGTCCACATAAATAACAGAAACAGAGGCAGTTAATGTGGTGGGGAAGTTCTGAATCAGGATACAAGAAAAGCTGCCATTTATTGAGCCCTTGCTGTGCACCAGGCCTCGTGCAGAGGACCTGACATCCATGAGCTCATCGAATTCTCACAGCTACTCCTTGAGGAAATAAAGAACTGCAAAAAGAACTAACAGATCTGTCCTGGAGGAAGTGCAGCCAGAATGCTCCTTGGAAGCAAGGATGGCCAGACCTTGTCTCACCTATTTTGGTCATGTTGTCAGAAGGGACCATTCCCTGGAGAAGGATGTCATGCTTGGTAGGGTGGAGGGTCGACGAAAGAGAGGGAGGCCTTCAATGAGATGGATTGACACAGTGGCTGCGATGATGGGCTCGAGTATAGCAGGGATTGTGGGGCTGGCGCGGGATTGGGCAGTGTTTCGTTCTGCTGTGCATGGGGTCACTATGAGTCGGAAACGACTCGACGGCACTTAACAACAACAACAACACTCCCTGAGGTGGGGCTGTGCTTATCCTCATATTACAGGCGAGGAAACGGAGGCTCTGAGAGGCTCTGACCTTGTCGAGGCCGGGCACACTGCTTTGAAGTAGCAGAGCTTGGATTTGAACCCAGGTGTCTGCCTCCAGAGCCTGTGTTCCCGGCCATGACATCTGCCTTACCCTGCTGCCACTATACACTGCTATGACACTTTTCCTCACCCATGCTCACCACCATCTGATACCATGCAGGCCCACCCACATGGAGCATATCTGGCCCCTCGGACAGTGATTGCTCTTGACAAATTAATAAATTGGCCTTCTAGTGTTGACATGGCTATCTCGTGTGCTATTTAAGCTGGCTTGATTTGGAGCCTGCATACCCTGGGCACGGAGAAAAGCCAGTCTGTGGGCCGTCTCCTAACTGACATCCAAATGGATCTCTTCTGGTCCCAGACGCTCTGCCGGATCCTGCAGCTGATGCAAGATACACACTGTGGACTCTAAGCTGAGTTCACCATTTTATCCCAGCCAAGCACCCAGCGGGGCTAAGGATGCGGACACAGGCTGGAGACACGTGCATTTTTCCAGAGAGAGAGTTAAGAGATTTTTATCAAATTCTCAAAGGGCCCATGATCCTCCCTAAAAAAGAAAAATGTTAAAAATCTTCATGTAAAGGTAAAGAAATAACCCTCACGTTTAGAGAAAGGCAACCTGCAGGATATTTGAGGTATCATGGTTGTCAAACCACGTGTGATGGTTAAGTTTGTATATTGTGGAGTTAGGAAAAATTGGATTTGAATCCTGGCTCAATCCTTGATAGCTGTGTGACCTTGGGCAGGTTCTTTAACATCTCTGAGTTTCAGTTTCCTCATATGTACGATGGGAATAATCCAATGAACTATTGCCAGAATTAAATGAGATCATCAATGTAGGTGATTACCATATTTTTATAAAAATAACACACATGCTATATGGTTTGTTTTTTTGTTTTTTGTTTGTTTTTTGTTTTGCAGACTGCACAATCCCCTCATCCATTAGTTTCCTATGCATGCTAAGCATGTTATATGCATGTGCATGTTATTTGTGAAAATTAACGATAGCCTATACCACCAGTGGCCACCAATAAGTGCTTATCTGCTACCCAACAGATTGACAGTTCAAACCTGCTCAGTGCTCTGCTAGAAGATCTGACAAAATGCTTCCATAAAGAGGATAGAAAAAAAATCTTATTGGGCAGTTCTGTTTTCTCACATGGGTTGCTACGAGTAAGAACCGACTCGATGACACCAAATAACACCCAGCTCTCACCAAGGTGATTCCAACTCATGGTGACCCCATATGTGTCAGCACAGAACTGGGCTGCATAGTATTTTTAATGGCTGAGTTTTTAGAAGTGCATTACCAGGGCTCTGATTGGACTTGAACCTCCAACCTTCTGGTTAGCAGCTAAGTGCATTACCTGCACCACCGAGGGACTCCTAGTTCATACAAGTGCTCAGGAACCATTACCTGTCATTCATCAGAGCAGCAACACAGCATGACCAGCACATGGATGTATTGAAAAAGCAACACCTAACCCATTACCATTGAGTCAATTCTAACTCATAGCAATCTTATGGGACAGAGCAGAACTGCCCCATAGAGTTTCCATGGCTGTAAATCTTTATGGAAACAGACTGCTTCATCTTTCTCCTGCAGAGGAACTGGTGGGTTCAAACCACTGACCTTTTGGTTAGCAGTCAAATGCCTTAACCACTGTACCGCCAGAGCCCCCTGGATATATTAAGGGCTGGGATTATTTCTTCCACACTCCAGCACACACACACCCTTTTTCTGAGCTCCCACTCAATAAAAGCTGTTGCCTTGGCTAGCCGATTAGTTGGCCTTTTTTTTTCAGGGGGCTCCCCTCTGACCACGTCTGTGCCTGTTCAGCAAAATGGCCCTCAGGGCAGAGAAGATTAAACGTCTTCTGAGACCTCACCCCTCAATCTCGAGCAAGTTCCATTTCCACTCTGGGTAATAACCACCGTCTCCAGCAGAAATTCATAAGAGTAAAATGTAAACCACCCCAGGCCTTGCTTGGCCCTGTTTGAACCCAAATGCATCTTGGAGATGTAAAGGTTCTATGTGTTGACCTGAGTGGGAATAAAGAAATACAAAATTTAATCATCACTGCCTCATCCACAGTGGCAACAAAAGGTCTGATGGTGGGCAGGGCGGCTGAGAAGCAGGAGAGAAATGGGCGAGAAAGGGCTTGTGTTTCTCTTCCCTCCCAGAGTGTTTGGTTCCCTCTGCCATCCTGCCACACCTGCAGGCGAAAGAGCAGGAGCCTGGCACGTCAGCCTCCCAAGCACCTATTACAGCCTTTTCAAGAGCACCCAAAGGGGCGTGAGAGGCACAGAAGGGAGGCATCCAGGCGAAGGATAGATGAGCGTGTTCAGCAAACACTTCACGAGGCGTGAGAGAAGAGAGGGTGCACCTGGCTGAAGACCAGGAGCCTGCACAGAGGAGGTGGCGAGGCCCCGGCCCCCACCCAGTGCTGCCAGCCCCCAAGGTGACTTACTTGCAGAGAAGTTGGCCTCGCTGTGGACGGGAGGGGTGGAAGGCAGGAAAGGTGTGTGCCCCACAAAGAAGGAACGGAGGGAGCGCTCGGCCAGGAGAGGTGAGCGCTGCTGGGAGGGGATGTTCTCACAGCTGCCCACGCTGCTGTGGATCTTGAGGTTCAAGGGTTTGCCCTTCTTCTTGGCTCTGAAAAGGAGAGAGAAAAGGAGGAGAGGGAGAAGGATTTATTTCCACACATTAGAGCAGGGTCGTCCATAAGAGTCCAGGACCCACGGGGAGAAGAGGAAAGAGCCTCACCAGCTCTTTGGGACTAATATAGTGTGTAGAGAAAGGGGCTGGACAAGGGTCATTTCCCCCCAGCCCGTGTGAAAAGCCCCTTCCCGTCATGGAGGGCAGGCAAATAGATGTCCTCAGAGAAGCTCTGGACCTCAGGGTCAAGTTCAGCTTCTGGCTCCAACCCCCTGCATACAGTGAGGTCCCAAGGCCCAAGCCACCAATCCCTGGCCACTGAGCATTAGCCTTTGGCTATTTGATGATGCTGGGAAAGTGAGAGAGCAGACAATTACATGGCCTGGTGATCCCCACTTGGACATCTAATCTCAAGCTTTGGGCCTGGAATGTTCCCTGATAACGAAGTCTGCGACTGTGCCCACCTGTCCCACTTTTCTTTTTCTTTCTCAGGGTAACCCCTTCCCAGTTCCAGGCACACAGCCTACTTACTGCTTACACATGTGTGTCATAGGGCATCTGGCCAGTCCCATTTTTACATCTTTTCCTGGTGGGGAGGGAATGGGGTCCCTCTCTTGCAGCACTAGAGGGGTACATGCAGACCATCATCTCTGTGTCGGCTGCTGTAGGGAGTGACTGGCTGGCCATGAGGGATCAATGCCCACCATCAAAGCTGGCCTTGTTTTGTTTCTTCTCTGTGACTAAAGCGTTGTTTCATCCAAAATCTATATGAAGTAGTGTCTTTCTTGGCGACCTTGGACCCTAACTTGACAATTGGATATGATGAGCAGGGTCAACAGATGAAAACACCAAATTATGGGTTGACCTTCTCAAGTGAGCTCAGATCTGTGTCAAGGTGGCATGCACCCCTATGTGTTTAAAACTCACTGCTGTTGATTCGGATCCAACTCATAGAGACCCTTCCTTAGGTTTTTAAGGTGGTATCACTACAGAAGTAGATTGCCCAATCTTCCTTCCGAGGAGTGGCTGGTGGGTTTGAACCGGCAGCCTTCTGGTTAACAGTCAAATGCTTAGGCACTATGCCACCAGAGCTTCCCCCCCACCCCGTCTTCTATCCATATAAAAGCAAACTCATTTCTACAAAAATTCAACCTGCTGACTTTCAAGAGATTCAAGAAGAGAAAACAAGCCTTGGGCAGGTTCCTGCACCTCTTCTGGAAATTAGGCCCCTTGTCAGGGCTTCTGGTGCTGGGTACCTCCTTCAGGGTCCACACTGGATGTGTCTGTCATTGGTCCAGTCTCACCAGGTGGTGAGGCCTGCATGAGGGCTGAGGAGGGAAGGGTGTTCCCTGAAGTCATTGGCTACATTGGCAGGGGTGCTTCAGGGGTCACCTCAAAGGATAAGGAGAAGTACTACAGAGAAGGGGTTCTGGGTGCCCCTGCCTTTTACCCCAGCTCTCCACCATGACGATGTTGCTTGTGGGGTGAGGTTTGCACCTGGTGAATAATGGATGATTCTGGGACCAGACCCTCCAGACTCAAGTACTGACCTTGCCACCACTGGTTGTAAGACCTTGAATGAGTCAGTTCAACTTCTCCAAGCCTCAGCTTTCTTTTCTATAAAATACTCCTTCTCACAGGGTTATAGAGAGGATTAAATGAAAGAATCCACATAAATTACTTAATGCAGTGAGTTGTTATTGTTGTTATGGGTTGTTACTGTAATTATATAATGGAATTCCATCTGATAACCCTTCGTAAGAAAGAATTGTGCAGCTAAAACAAAGTGGTGACATTACGGACAATTCAGTCCCTCTCTTAGGGACTTTTCAAGACCCAAGAGGTTGAATGTGATTCTTTGTACACCCCGTGCCTAGCAAAGCAGCCCTTCCATAGCATGAGCATAAATGTCTGTTGAAAGATCTCTCAATGGCGAATGGGAGGAGGGCAAAGAGGAGGCCATCCCCAGGTCCCTCAACTCAGAGCCTCTGGTCCGTGGTAGCTCTGAGCCTGTTCAACAGCAGAGAGAAGGTAGCCATCCGATCTAAACTCTTTGCATCAGCTCTGGCCCCGCTTGTAGCGGTCAGCATTTACGTGGCAAAAACTGGACAAGAGGCAGGGGCGTAGCAGTCAGCCACAGGCTACCACCGGAACAAAAGCACCAGGGTTTTTTGGAATTACTTGGAATTTCTCATTTTTTTTCTGGCCATCTTCCTTGCAAACAGATCAGTAGGAGGCAAAATTGTTCACTTTCCTGCAGGATTTCTCACACTACCAAAGGGATGAAGAATCCAATCTTCTGGTTACAAAGATTTGGTCGGAAACTAAAGAAATGAATCTATGAAATTATAATCGTAAAATCTACATGCTGATTTTTTTTTTTTTTTTTTTTTTAATTTTTCAGTTAACCAAACATCGGGATTGATCTGCCACTACCAATGGAAGCATATTACTGCTGCTTTGATTTGACTGCTGACCAGGTCTCAGGTACTGTACTGAGTGATTTTTAGGCAGGGTTTCGAACTGCTTCAAACCAGTTCAGTCATGGCCAACACAGTGAAATCAGAACAGAACTGAATTTGTAAAACATGAGTGTACCAGAATGATAACCAGAACAGGAAAATTACTGGCTGGCGTCCTGGAATGGGAAACTCAGAAGAGGTTCAGTGAGCCCTTTCAGGAGTCTAATGCAGAAGATTGGATTACTTCCAGAACTGTAGAGCACAACATATATTCAAAGTGACTCAGTCGGCTGCCATCTTTGAGCAGGGCACCATTGTTGCTGACTGTGCAGGTCAAGAGATTTGGTTCCTATGCAACATGCACACTGACCTTGTTTTCTAAGAGGTAGGTTAAGATTCTAGTAGGGTGTTGACCTGTAATTTTTCCAATTTTGGTTATCACTCCAGTACACCTACATTTTACAAATTTGGGTCTATTCTGGTATTGTTTTGTTAGCCATGACTAAACTGGGGAAGAACCAATTCGAAGCCCTGTTTTTATGTATTATCTTATTTAAATGTTCCAGTACCTTCAAAAAGGAAGGGCTATTATTATCTTCTCTCTACTGATAAGAAGAGGTCTGGTGGCACAGTGGTTTAGTGCTCAGCTGCTAACTGGAAGGTCAGCAGTTTGAAACCACCAGCTGCTCTGCAGGAGAAAGATGAGGCAGTCTGCTTCTGTAATGATTATAGCCTTGGAAACCCTGTAAGGTAGTTCTCCTCTGTCCTGCAGGGTTGCTGTGATTCAGAATTGACTCAACTGCAATGGGTTTATTTTTTGTTTTGCTTTGAGGCATTGTGATTGCAAGGTCCATCTTTCTACCGCCACTCCCTCTCCACATGACACCTCAAACCACTGCCCACCCAGAGGCCAGCTGTCTCACGGACTTTGATTTTGAATATGCCCAGGGCAGGGGAGCTCTGGTAGCATAGTGGATAAGACACTTGCCTGCTAACCAGAGGGCTGGCCACCAGCCACTCCTCGGAGGGAAGGTTGGGCAATCCTACTTCCGTAGTGATACTGCCTCGGAAACCCAAGGAGGGGTCGCTATGAGTCAGGTTTGACTCGACGGCACATAACAACAACAACAACAATGCCCAGGGCAGAGGCACCAGGGTGGCTGAACACTGAGCCTAGAATCTCCACTTCAGCTTCATCTATGTCTTCTCTTCAGGCCCTTTCACCAGAACCACCCACAAATCACTTCATACAGTCCTTTCCACTTACCCTTTTCTTGCTAGCCCTGAGCCCTATCTATCAGAGTGACTAGGGAGAAGAATGCTGTGGTAGGGGAAAAAGAAGGGCAGGGAACCATGGGCAGAACACAAAGGAGCAGCAAAACTGCCCTCACAAAATGTTTCTACTGTCTGTCTTCCTCCTCTGCCTGGTGAACTCCTATACATACTACATCACCCAGTTCAAATGGTGTATATATCTGTGGCATCCTCTCCTATTGCACTGAGCCAACTTACCACTTCCATCACCTTGTTCTCTTAGTATCTGTTCTTCCATCATACGCTGCATAAGACCCAATCTCCTTAACTTGGCACCCAAGCCCCCTACACCTTAATCTGGCCCTATGAGCACCTCCATTTCCCGCTCTAGCCACATACCTCACACTGTTTCTCACTCCCCAATGCTTTGCTTATCCTGTCTCTCTTGCCTGGAATACCCTCCCCTTCTTTGCCTGATTAGTACCTCTCCATCTTTTATAATTCAGCTCTAGTGTCCTCTCTTCCAGGAAGCCTTCTCTGATACCCCTCTCTCCTTCCAGCATGGGCTGGGTGTTCTTGTTTGGTTCATGTAACATAGTCTTTATCTATCTATCTGACTGCACTTTCCTATTTTTCCAAATTTGTCTTTTAGTATCTGTCTCCCTAGAAGCCTATGAGCTCCTTAAAGGCAATGACTCTAGACTGTCTGCACTTTTTTTTTTTTTTTTTTTTTTGTCTTTGGCAACTAACACAGAGCCTGGCACACAGTAGGTGCTCACTAAACTCTTATTAAATGACTGATCTGCATGAAGACCCTGGCTCTTATCACACTGCATTCTAGATCTCTGTCTTCCATCCTGGATGGGGTGCTCCTCGAGGACAGAGACCCTGTGCTTTTCCCTGATGGAGTCTCAGTCACTCACTCGGCACCAGCTAAAAGCAATGAACCTCTTCATCTGGTTCTGAAACATTTCTCCCCTTCCCAAAGAGCTTAGGCATTGGTTTCAGAGAGTTTGCCTTGTTGTTGTTGTTGTTGTTATGTGCCGTCGAGTCAGACCCAACTCATAGCGACCCCTCATTGGGTTTCCAAGGCAAAATCACTACAGAAGTAGATTGCCCCATCTTCCTTCCAAGGAGTGGCTGGTAGGTTTGAACTGCCAGCCTTCTGGTTAGCAGAAAAGTGCTTAGGCACTACACTACCAGAGGTCTTCTTGTTGTTGTTGTTATGTGCCGTCAAGTCGGACTCGACTCATAGCAACCCCTCCTTGGGTTTCCGAGGCAGTATCACTACAGAAGTAGATTGCCCCATCTTCCTTCTGAGGAGTGGCTGGTGGGTTTGAACCACCAGCCTTCTGGTTAGCAGTCAAATGCCTCAGGCACTATGCTACCAGAGCTCCCACCAGAGGTCTTAACTGTATCCAAAACTCACCTCCCTGCCCCTCTTCCCCTCTTCCCCCATATTCCATACAGGTCTGGCCAGGGGTCAAGTGCCCTCTTGTGGCTAAGTGAAGCTTCCTTGTAAATCTTCACAGTTTTGGATGAAGAGCCCAGGAAGGTGTGTTTATTGAAGACTCACCTCCCACACCAAAACCAAAAACCAAACTCACTGCCGTCGAGTGTTTCCGAGGCAGTATCACTATGGAAGTAGATTGCCCAATCTTACTTCTGAGGAGTGGCCAGTGGGTTTGAACCACCAGCCTTCTGGTTAGCAGTCAAATGCCTTAGGCACTAGGCCACCAGAGCTCCCTCTCTAATAAGCGCCCTCTCCAGGAGGCCTGTTGCTCATCAGCTTCAAGGAAGCCAAGTGTGCTGCAGAGTTTCCTCCTCGGTGCCTGGGGCTGCCAGCTCTGGGATTATCTCCCCAGGGACCTACAGGAAGGGTTAACAGGGGCTTCCTGGTATAGTAGCACCAGCTGGTAGACTCCCCTTGTCTGTCTTCAGGAGGGGAGTGGCATTTCCTTCCATGCAGCTGCCCAATGGTGCAGGTTCAAAGAGGCAGTTACACTGAGCAGTGATTCAGTGGTTCAGCTTGCAGGCTCTGGAGTCCAGAAGACCAGGGCTCAAGTCCTGACTGTGACCTTGGGAAAGTGATCTCACCTCTTTGAGCCTGTTTCCTTCTCTGGACAATCGGAGAACTACCAGCACCTATTTCGGAAGGCTACTGTGAGAATTCTAAGATAAAGCACTTAGCACAAGGCTCTACAGTGTGGGTCACATTACTTGTTAGTAATGCTGCTAGGGCCAAGTTAAACCAGATATCTGAACAGTTATCAAAATAACTCTGCAGAAGTCAAACATTGAAGCCAAGTTGTATTTTTCACCTGAAAGCTCTAGCAACTCCCTCAAGCCACCACAGCCTCAGCAAGTGAAGAGGACACAACCAAACCACCTGGCAGTAGATACCATTATCATCTATGAAACATAGGATCCTTGAGGCACTGAGCCACCAGGAGATCCCTCGTACAAGGAGAAACCAGTCTAACCCAGCACAAGTCTAGCAATCACTCAATGACTTCAGACACTCAATCTGCTTTACCAATTAATGGACACAGATGGAGTAGACAAAGTGCCTATGTGAATAAAAGTTAGCTGGACAGACTGGTGGACTGCCCTTGTCTGTCTGCAGGAGGGGAGTGGCATTTCCTTCCACGCAGCTGCCCAATGGTGCAGGTTCAAAGAGGCAGTTACACTGAGCAGTGATTCAGTGGTTCAGCTTGTAAGCTCTGGAGTCCAGAATGAATGGAGAAATATATGGAGGAATGGTTGGATGGAAAGATGGGTGGAAGGGAGGAAGGAAGTGAGAGAGAGTGGGAGGAAGAAAAAAGGATGGAATGATGGATGAAATAAGGAGAGTATAACAGGATGGAAGGATGGATAGAGGGAATGGAAGGGAGGTGAGTGAGTGATGGGTGTGAGTGAAAACGGTAGGGATGGATGGACAAAGGAAGAAAAAGTGGGAGGATTAATGGATGGATGGAGGAAGGAAGGAAGAGTAGAAGAGTTAATGGATGGATGGAGGAAGGAAGGAAGAGTGAAAGATTAATGGATGGATGGATGGAAGAAGGAAGGAAAAGTGGAAAGGTTAATGGATGGATGGATGGAGGGAGGGAGGAAGGAAAAGTGAAGGATTAATGGTTGAGTAGATGGAGGAAGGAAGGAAAGTAGAAGGATTAATGGATGGATGGATGGATGGAGGGAGGGAGGGAGTGAGGGAGGGGGGGAGGAAGGAAGGAAGAGTGGAAGGGTTAATGGATGGATGGATGGAGGAAGGTAGGAAAGTGGAAGGGTAAATTGATGGATGGATGGATGGATGGATGGATGGGTGGGTGGGTGGAGGCAGGAAGGAAAGTGGAAGGGTTAATGGATGGGTGGGTGGATGAATGAAGAATAAAAGGAGGAAAAGTGGAAAGATCAACAGATGACTGGATGGGTGCATGGGAGGAATAAAGGAAGAGAGTATGGTAGGATGGAAGGGTGAACAGAGGAAGGGGAGGACATGGAGGATGGAAGGAGGAATGGCCATTTGGCCAGAGTAGAGCAGGAAGAAATCCTATATAGTTCCCACCCAGCAAGAAGCTTCCATGCACATGATATGGGATTCACCTTTACCCTCTAGCCTTCATCACAAAGGCATGCACAGAGGAGGAAAGAGACAAAACCAACCATGTATGAAGACTTACTGGATTTTTGTAGTATACCCTGAGATGAAGTACTCAGTTAAAAAGAACATCCTCTCCTATGATCGGACGCGACTCATAGCAACCCCTCCTTGGGTTTCCAAGACAGTATCACTTCAGAAGTAGATTGCCCAACCTTCCTTTTGAGGAGTGGCTGGTGGGTTTGAACTGCCATTCTTCTGGTTAGCAGTCACATGCCTTAGGCACTATGTCACCAAAACCTATTACATAAGAGTCTTATTTGGAAATGGGACCAATTCTGGAAAAGCAGCAAAATGAAGTGGCACAAAACACTGGGAAGGGCCTCCACCCTTCAGGGCTTTATTGGCTCTGAGTGAACCACACTGGTTTCTGGATGGGTCTGCAAGGCCCAGCTCCCTGACATGGTGGGCTTGTGCCAACAGCAGCCCCCGACAGCTGGGCTGAGTCAAGGCTGTGCTTGTTCCCACCTGGGGCCTGGCGTGTGCTCTTCACGCTGTGGGAAAGGGTGTTCTTCCCCCACCCCAGATTCTAGCAGGTCTCTATCAGCTTCATTCAAGTCTCTGCTCAATGTCACCTGCCCAGAGAGACCTCACTCAGTCACTCAGTCACTCGGTCATTATACAGCTAGTTATTTGCTTGCACCCCAGCTCTTTCCCTCACCGAAATGCTCACTGTTGGTTGAATGAATGAACGATTTACCCTTTACAAACTGGGGCCAAGGACCAGAACAGATTCTAAATAAACAGCCTCCCCATGTTGGAGTAGATAATCTTTTACTCTTCCTAACTGTCCCCTTCCCTTGGGCTCAAGTAGCTGAGTCCAGGGTCCTAAGTCCCTGCTCTGAATTAAATTGTGCTCCCCCCCCAAAAAAAATCTATGTTACAATCCTGTATCTGTGGATGTTTTCTTGGTTATGTTAATTAGATAACACCCAAGAGGGTGGGTTCTAGATCTAATCACTTTTGAGTTACAAGAGCAGGTTAGACACAGTGACACACACATGGGAAGACAGATGCCATGTGAGGACCGTAAACAAGCCAAGAAACCAGGGAGCTCCTGGACTACTACAAAGAGCAGTGGACACAGCTGAGATCTTGACTTGAACTTTTAACCTGCACAACTGTGAGAAAATAAATGTCTGTTCTTGACAGCCAACCCCATGTGATATTTGTCATCGCAGCACTAGGAGATTAAGACAGTTCTCCCATAAGAACATTGTGTTACCGTTGATGTTGAAAAAGGTGCAAAGGACTGAAACATCCTAGCTGAGAGGGAGAGTGCATGTGGCCGTGTGCGAGACCAGTGTTCATGTTTCTTGTTTGGGGAAATGGTTCCTGGAGCAGCGTTTTGCTGCTGAGGGTGGCTGGTGGGTAAGAATGTGTGGCTTTCCTGTCCTCAAACCACACTGTGAGGAGCCTGTCTGCTCCCAGCTCTGTCATTTCCTCCCAATTGGCTGGGCCAGATGCTCCAGATGCCACTAATGAGACACTGAGGGATTTGACCGGGTGAAGGCTTTCGAGTTCAAGGGGACACAAGCCCACAACTCAAGGAAGCCGAGGACCATGGGAGCCAGCAGCCCTGTTTAACTCCAAGTCCAGCAGACTTTTGGAACAGGAAACAGTGCAAGTGAGCTTTGATCAAGAGGCCGTCTCAATGCAGAGCCATCTGGTAGACCTCAGCAGAGGGTGGTCAGGGCTGGCAGAAGGAATAAGGCATGTCTCTGCCCTCAGGGGGCCCATACTTGACAGTTAACTGGGAAGATGCTGTAAAACCAGTCCTCCTGACTCTTAGATTGAAACAGGACCACATTTCTTTAGAATTTCCCCCAAGATTCTTCTAGTCTAGGGTGGGCAAACGTAGGAGCTGTGGTGGTACAGTGGTTCAGGCATTTGGCTGCTAACCCAAAGGTTGCTTGTTTGAAGCTGCTCCACGGGAGAGGGATGAGGCACTCTGCTACCATAAAGATTTACAGCCTGGGAAACCCTATAGGGCAGTTCTACTCTCGATCTCTCGATGGCAGTGGGTTTTTGGGGTTTTTTTGTTTGTTTGTCTTAGGGGTTGGCAAACTATGGCCCTTGGGCCAAGTTAGTGACAACCTATTTTTGTAAATGAAGTTTTACTGGAACACAGCCATGCCCATTCGTTTACATATTGTCTATGACTTCTTTTCTTACCAACAGAGTTAGTTGCCATAGAGACTGTATGAGCCACAAAGAAGAAAATATTGACTACCTGGTCCTTTATGGAAAAGGTGCGCCAACCTCTGTTCTAGACCCTGGCCACAGAAGCTGTTGTTGCTTTGTTGTTGAATTGACTTGGACTCACAGCAACCCCATGAATACAACACAGAACTGCTCTATACCAAATGAAAAACCAAACATACTGTCATCGAGTTGGCCCTGACCCATAGCGACCCCTCCTTGGGTTTCCAAGGTGGTATTACTACGGAAGTAGATTGACCAACCTTCCTTCCGAGGAGTGGCCAGTGGGTTTGAACCACCAGCCTTCTCATTAGTAGTCAGATGCCTTAGGCACTAGGCCATCAGAGCTCCTGGACTGCTCCATGGGGATTTCAAAGCTGTGACCTTTCAGAAGCACATCACCAGGCTCATCTCCCAAAATGCCTCTGGGTAGGTTTGAACCACCAACCTTTCAGCTAGTAGTCAAGTGCATAACCATCTGTGCCACCCAGGGACTCCTCAAGACAAAACACTTCAGAGACCCAGAGTCTGCTTGGGGTTTATCTTCCCTCAAGTCACCTTCAACTTTTTGTGTCTGTGGTAGTTAAGATTATGTGTCAACTTGGCTGGGACTGGTTTTGAGTGGCTGGGCAGCTGGATGGAGTTATTCCCTATTATGAGACTGGTAATCAACTCCATGGTAGAATCTACTGGAGCAGCTGAGGGGCTTGCCTTGGGGAATGTGGTCTGTTTTCAGCATATAAGGAGAAGTTTTGAGAAAGGTCTCCGCAGCTCTTTGGCATGCTTGGATCCTGCGTGTAGCCGACTCTTCCTTCATTCAGCGGCCTGCCATGCCCTGCCAACCTTTGGTCTGTTAATGGACTTGAATTTGTGGCCTGCTTGATAATCTTGAGACTGTGCCTTTTCACTTGTCAACCTTGGATTTGTCAGCGTCAGCAGCCAGCAGCCACCTGAGTTAAGAAAAGCTTCCAGCTCCAGTGGGCCTGGAGCAAGGGGCAGAGCTGAAGCCCAAGGTTGAAGGGCTTTCATCCAGCCCCTAGAGCTGGCACTTTGAACTCAAACTAGCCTCTGAAACTGGAAGAGAATATAAATCCCATTAAAACTACCCATTTGTGGTATTTCTGTTAGAGTGGCACAGGGTACTAAAACAGTGTCTAAATAATGAACGCAAACTCTTCCTGTCCCCATCTTTCCCCATGGCCAGGGCATAGGGGCCTGAACTGTCCTGGCCAGGCCAGGAGCAAAAGAAGCCCCAGTGATACAATGGTAAAGCACTCAGCTGCTAACTGAAAGGTCAGTGGTTCAAATCCACCGGAGGTTCTACTGAAGAAAAGATCTGCTTCTGTGGCGACTGACAGCTGTGGAAACCCACCACCCACAGGACTGTCAATATCCTTGAGTGGTAAGTATAAAGCCCTTCATCTAAATCAATGTTGCCCAATATGGTAGCCATAGCTGCATGTGCCCACTAAAATTCATGTTAGATGAAATTAAAAAAAAAAAAAAAAAAAAAACACCACCTCCGTTGTTCAGTTGCATTAACCACATGTTAAATGTTCAAAAGTCACATGTGTCCAGTGGCACATGTAATGAACAGAACAGATAGAAAACATTTAGTGTAGTGGTTAAGCCCTCAGCTACTAACTGAAAGGTTGGTGGTTCGAACCCACCAGCCGCTCTGTGGGACAAAGATGTGGGAGTCTGCTTCCATAAAGATTATAGCCTTGGAAACTCTATGGGGCAGTTCTACTCTGTCCTACATGATGACTGTGAGTCAGAATCAAATTGACAGCAACAGGTTTGGGTTTCGTTAATCATCATGGAAAGCTGTTTTGGATAGCACCACTCTAAACACTGCTGCCACCATTGAAAGGAGCAGTGGTGGCACAGTGGTTAAAGCATTCAGCTGCTAACCAAAAGGTCTGTGATTTAAACCCACCAACTGCTCCAAAGGAGAGAGATGAAGCAGTCTGCTTCCGTGAAGATTTACAGCCTTGGAAACCCTAGGGGGCAGTTCTACTCTGCCCTATAGGATTAATATGAGTCAGAATTGACTCAGTGGCGGTGGGTGGGCCAGCACTGAAGGGTGAGGGGTCGCACTGGTTGGCCATTCAACTATTTCACCTGCTCCCTCTTCTCCCCTTGCCTCCTCTCTCTTCCCTTCTCCTCTTCTGTCCACCCCCGGACCCTCCTCTCCAAGTCTGACTCTCACCCCCCTCCCAATAGTGAAATTAATCTTACTTAGCAAAAAACTACAAACAGCCAAAACATGCATCACAGGGGGCAGGTACAATGAATTATGAGAATTCCACTCAATGGTCATCTGTGTGAGTATTCAAAAGGGTCAAGATTCATCATCAAGAGAAAGAAGAATGACACAAAACGAGGTAGACAGGATGACCTCATTTGTGTCTTTTAAAGATTTGTATCAATCCAAAAACTTAATCTGACAAATATTACTAGGACAGTAAGGTACTTAGAAGAAGCTCTGGTGATGCAATGGTGAAATGCTTGGCTGCTAACTAAAAGGTTGGTGGTTCAAACCCAACCAGTGGTTCTGTGGGAGAAAGACCTGGCCATCTGCTCCCATAAAGATCACAGCCCAGCAAACCCTATGGGGCATTTTATGCCATGAGTTGGAATTGACTCAATGGCACCCACCCAACAGCAAGGTACTTGGACTCTAGCCATGGAGGCAGCAGAGGAAAACCATGTTCTCTCTGGATGTTTATCTGGTCGGGACGCAGACCAACAGACAAAACAATAAAGAAAGGCTGATAATGCTGCAGAGGAATTAAAACCAAGTGATGTGATTGATGGTAGCTAGGTGGTAAGGCATCTCTGAGGACACGGCATTTGAGCTGAGACCTGAATGTCAAGAAGAACCATCCCTGCAAAGACTGGAGGGAGAAGGAACCAGGCAGTCAGCATGGCTACTGCAGAAACTACAATGCAGGGATAGTCCCAGGCAGCCTGAAGAAACAGAGCAAGGCCAGGGCAGCTCAATGAATAGTGGACAAGAAGGAGAGGGACAGCAGATGAGACCAGGCGGCTGACAGGCCACTGCCCATCCTTGGTTGCCACTGGAGAGAGCAGGCCAACCAGCTGTCATCAAGATGACTCAGACTCGCAGTGACACCGTGGATGTCAGAGCGGACCTGTGCTCCATGCTCCACAGGGTTTCAGTGGCTGATCTGTGGGAGGTGGATCACTGGGCTCTTCTTCCAAGGTGCTTCAGGCAGTCTCCAACCTCCAACCTTCCGGGTAGCAGCAGTGTTCATCATTTATGCCACTCAGGGCCGCCCACTGGAGGGAGATGAGTTTTATTCTGAGAACAATGGGAAATCCTTGCAGGGTTTTTAGAACCAAGATGATGAAATTTGATTCTGTTTTTTTTTTTTTTTTTAAAGATCAATCTGCCCAATGGGAGAGACCTGTCTGTGGTGGGGGCAAGAATGGAATGAGGGGTCCAGAAAGGAAGCTGGGGAGTCATCCTACACAAGAAGATGGTGGCTTGGCATCTAGATGCAGCGATGGGTCTCTCCTCATCCAGAGCAAAGAAGAATGAAGAAAACCAAAGATTCATGGAAACAGTTAGTCCTAGTGACTGGTACACCATGCAATCCGCAGCCTATAGGACTGTAAGACCAGAAGAACTAGATGGTGCCTGGCTACCACTGTCAACCACTTGGAGGGGGATCTATGTAGGAGATCCTGGATGGAGAGGGAAAACAATGTGGAACAAAACTCAAAATCATTTGGGAAAAGAAAAAGGGGGGGGGGGAGCAAGTTTGCTGATCTGATAGAGCCTGGTGGTACCACTGAGACTATGGCCCCTTGCTGTCCTTCAGGGCTAGAATTGAACCCACACCTGTGGCTTCCAACCAAACAAAAGACAGGCATATGAGTTGAACATTTACCCAAGGAAGGTACACTCCTCGGAGAGAACAATCATGGGAGAAAGAAGGGCTGTGTATGCACAGGGAGACAGCTCAGGGGGCAGGAGTGCATGGAGGGATGGACACAGGGAAGAGGGAACTATGGGGAGGAAGTGGGAGGGGAGGTGTTGCATTGGGGTCAATTGTAGTCAACGTCATGAGACAAAGTGTATGTGAACTGCTGGATGGAAAGTGAATTTGCTCTGTAAACTTTCATCCAAATCACAATTTAAATAAATAAATAAAATGGATTTAAGAAGAAGATGGTGGCTTGGACCAAGGTGGGGCAACCAACATGGCAGGAAGAGAGATATCTGGGACTTGCTGGCAGTCGATGCAGTGGGATGAGACCGACCTCAGGATCCCGTCTCTGCTGCTGTGTCACGCAGATCCACGGCCTTAGAGACACTCCGTGGGTGTAAACACTGGAAGGCTACCCATGGCACGGCTGCCAGAGCTGGCAAGGGGGCTGAGGAGTGTGGGGAGGAGGAACTCTGGGCCTTTTTGTCTCTGCCACTGGAAGGCAGTAACAGGAGTACTTCTACCATAATGAAACAAATGAGAAAAAATGATGCATAGCATTTTTTAAGGTTACATTTTGCTCAGCTCTCAGTATCTAACAAACCTGCCACTAAGAGCTGATAGGGAAGGAAGGGCAAATCATTCCTTCGATACTTATTTCCCTCTTGTTCTCTAAGACACTGCTTCAGATGGAGGGCAAGTACAAGAAAAGAAGCAGGAAGGCATCAGCAAGCTTTTCTATAAAGGGCTGGGTAGTAAAGACCCCCGGGCTCGTGAGCCACACACTCCCTGTCCCGACTGCTCCACTCTGCCCTTGTAGCACAGAAGTATTCACACACGATGTCTATGTGAATGGGAGTGGCTGGGTTCCCTAAGACTGTTTACAAAAATAGATAATAGGATGAATTTGGCTCTCAGGCTGGGGTTTGCTGACCCCTTTTTTACTAGACTCTAGACTCACCTGAAAGTAGGAACTGAAGCAAACCACTCAAAAGAGCCCCTGAACCCCATTTCCCACCAGCTGGCCCACCACAAGAGCTGCCATCGCTGCCACCAACACTACATGGTGTCTTTCCTGGGAGGTGCAGATGGTTAATGTGCTCAGTTGCTAACCCAAGGCTGGAGGTTCAAGTCTACCCAGGAATGCCTTAGCAGAAAGGCCTTGTGACCCACTTCCGAAAAGTCAGCCCCTAGAAAGCCTGTGGAGTCCCGTTCTTCCCTGACACATATGGGGTCACCGTGAGTCAGAGCTGACTTGACAGCAGTTGGTAGAGAGTTCACGTAAGTGGGACCATAGATATATTCCGATTTTTGCAGAAGTGCTGGCAGAGACAGGAAATTCACTAGGTCAGGTTGTCTCAGTTGTCGATTTCAGGGTTAGCCAGGGAAAACCAATCTTAGACTTGCCAGCTTGTTCTCTCAGCCACTGCTCTAACTGGACAAGGCCAAGGTTGCTGCTGTCCCTTGTAGAATCAGTAACCCCACAGCTCCCTCTCCCAGCCCAGCCCCAGCCTTCATACTGACCCCTCTCCTCACCCCTGCATCTGCACTCACTCAGGCAGCGAGCCCTGACGCTGCCTTTCCCGGCGTGATCTGTACTGGTATCCAGCCCTCTGATTTTCCTGCATCCTTCTGATTAGCGACTAATCTTATTTTTTTGTTCCCCAACCCATAAATCAGTTATAGACCAAATATTTACACAAGCCATCATTTCCGACTGAACCTGGGTTCATGACAGCCCTCATTATTAAAGGAGATGACTGATTTTGGGCAGAGATTTCATGGCATGTGGCTGGATGTTGTCTCTTAGTTTCCTTCCCCCTCCCTTGGCCTGAAGAACAGATAATTTCCAAGATAAATTGGCACAGAGGTCTGCTCTTGCTATCTCCCCAGGGGCTGATGGGACATGGGCAGGCTTCCGTCTGCCCAGTAAGTGATGGCTCCGTAGGGAAATGGACAGTGCTGGCTTCTTCCAGCTTCTCCTGGCCTCCCCCTGGGGCCAAACAGTGGAGCAGGGAACCATCTGACTCAACCACATCTCCTGAATCAGAAACCCTGAAGAAGACCAAAAAGGGAGGGCCAGGGAGGGGCCCCACCAATAGCATCACTACCCCAGCCCATGCTGCCCACGGTGCAGGACACAGTCTGGCCTGGCCAAGGTGCACTCAAGGGAGGCCATAACATCATGGTGGTGGGGACAGTAGACTGAGTTCTTGACCCGGCTCTGTCTTTACTTACAAGTTACCATGGGTATTAACTGCTGATCTCTTGTACTGCAGGGGGTTGCTGAGTGATCTCTCTCTCTGTTCCTTTCTGCTTCTGGTATCTTGGGTTCTAACCATGACATCTGCCATCCATGGAGCCCTTACTGTGTGCCTGGCCTTGTGTTAAACCTTCAATAGGCACTGTCGTTGTTAGCTAGTGTTGAGTTGGCTCCCAGTTCATAGCGACCTCATGCATCACAGAACAAATCACTGCCTATCCTGTGCCGTCCTCGTGACTGGTTGAGGATCTGACCCATGTGATCCACACATAGGGTTTTCATTGGCTGATTCTCTAAAGTAGACCACTAGGCCTTTCTTCCTCATCTGTCTTAGTCTGGAAGCTCTGCTGAAACCTGTTTGGCATCACAGCACCATGGAAGCTCCCAGGTGCATGGGTGCTGGCTGCACATGATGTGCACTGGCTGGGGATTGAACCTGGGTCTCCCACAGGGAAGGCGAGAATTCTACCACTGAACCATCAATACCCCACTTACAGGCATATATTGTCGTTGTTATGTGCCGTTGAGTTGGACCCAACTCATAGCGACCGACCCCTCCTTGGGTTTCCAAGGCAGTATCACTATGGAAGTAGATTGCCGCATCTTCCTTCTGAGTTATTTGCTTCATTTTATTCTTTAAGGTGGAGAACGTAATCTCCAGATGAGGAAACAAAAGGTCAGAGAGGCTAAGCAACTTGCCCAAAGTCACACAGCATGTCAGCAGCAGAGCCAGGATTTGAATCTGGCTGTCTCACAGGACAGCTTAGTCTCTACTGTATACCACAGCCTCTCTAGGACCTGACTTTGCTTGGCAGACACAGCAAGGAAGCCATTGTCATTTGCATTCTCCACACCCCAATGTCTCTATGTGAAACCACCCAGACTGAGCATTCTAAGCAAGGGCAGAATTGACAACTGCCTGCTCAGAGGGTGAGCCAGCAAAGGCCCTTCTCTCTGCAAGGGCGAGGTCAGCAAGGAAACGGTACGTTGCCACCTATGGGATAGTCCACAGACACTTCCTTCACTATGAGACAAACAGAGAGGGAGTCCTTGCGAACCTGCCTAACAAGGCACACCTTCCCATTGGGCAGTTCTACCAGATCCAGCCTGAGAGACTAATGCGTCTACCAGCTGTTGAGGGCTTGGGCAGCACTCAGAAGACATCGGGGCTGGCTGGGCGCCCTGGGCCAGCTGCTGCACCTCAGTGTGTGTGCTCAGCTTCCTCGCCTGTAAAATGAGGGGCTTAGCACAGACCATCCCTAAAAGCCCATCCATCCTCAACGTGATGGTTCTGTGATGCCGCTCCCATCTCTGCAGACTTATGGTACAACCTTGGGCAGTTCGGAATCTGCAAGGCTGTGGTCTCCGTATTTATACAGTGGGGTCACCTCTCCAGACCCTTCGCCTGGCCCTTGCTTCTGTGGGAGCAGATGAGTCAGTGTGAAGCGTGACCCCAGAGCCTCGGAGGAGAGTGAGGGGGGCAGAGAGCACAGACAGACGTTGGCGAGGATGGTCCCACAGAGGAGAATTCCAGTCCTCAGGCAGAGCTGTCCTACTATGACTCCAAATAAACCCACTGCTGTTGAGTGGGATCCAATTCATAGCGACCCCTCCTTGGGTTTCCAGGTGGTATCACTACGGAAGTAGATTGCCCAACCTTCCTTCCAAGAAGTGGCTGATAGGTTTGAACTGCCAGCCTTCTGGTTAGCAGTCAAATGCCTCAGGCATGACTCCACCAGAGGAAGTCGGAAACGCTCCTTTCATGGAAGTTTGCAGAATTTGGCCTGCAATCAGTTGTTTTTGCAAACCGATGCCTTCCATGTGCTTTCAACTTCCGGTGAAGCAGTGATTTGTTATGACGTAAGATGCTCTGGTTTGGAGCAGGTAAACAGAGGGTGGGCTCACCGTGGCTGTGACTCAGCACGTTCATTGACATACTTATTCTTGCTCAGCAGGACTCGGGTGTTCCAACACTTAGTCAATAGGCTCCAGTGCTGCTTTGCAGGGAGCTTTTGTTTCCTGATCACCTAGCATCCATCCATTCATTCATTCATTCATTCTCTTTCTCTCTTTGGCTCTCTCTCTTACACACACACAACCTTTGGGGGAGCTCTCTCCTCCTCTCTGTGCACAGTCTGTTGGAGTGTGAAGCAGGGAGTACTGCCCTGGGAGGTGCCATGCCAGACCAATCAGAATGTTTCTGGGGAATCTGAATCCTGGGAGTGGATGGAATGATGGAGAAAAGCACTAGACAAACTCCATTTATCTAGTGGGGGCCCCCCAAACCCATCAAGTCATTCCTGCTGCCTAACGCCCTCCAATCACTGCAGACCCTGCTCCCCTCTGCACCCAGGTCTCCACCTTTCCTATTGATCCTGAAAGCTCTGCCCAGTACTCTTCCATTTGGCTTCACTCTGTTTAAGTCAACGAGAGCTTACTTTTGTAATTTATAACCAAAAACCCCCTAATGGATTCTTGCAAACACTAAAAGCTGAATTTCTTTTAAAAAATAAATCTCCAGCTTGACTTTTCACTAAGGTGAGACTAAGTACCCTCAACTCCATAGCATCACAAGTCCTTTGGGGTGGGGCCCAGAAATCTGCATTTTAAACAAGATCGGCAAAGACTCCTTCCCGTCCAAAGAACCACTGCTCTCCGTGGGACACCTCCGTCCATGACACTGGCCGGTACCGTGAGTGGCAGGTGTGACGCAGCTGGTGCTCCAGGACAGAATGGCGCTCACATCGTTAGTCTCTGTTCAGGTTTCCCAAGAACAGACTTGAGACGCTGAGGGTTTAGGCTCCAGAGGCCTGATCAGGGTTGGTGCATGCAAATGGAAAGAGGATGGTACCTCAAAAGGATTCTCCCCAGGGACACTCTGACACTCTGCATAGCCATATCCATCACTGCTGCAAGCTTTGAGGGCTCCAAGGCATCTCACATCAGAAAAATTCACAGTCCATGGTCGCAGGGGACATCCAACTCAATTGGCATAACATACTACACAGAAACATCATTCTACATCCTACTTTGGTGAGTAGCAAATGGGATCTTAAAAGCTTGCAAGCGGCCATCTAGATGCAACAATAGGTCTCTCCTCGTCCAGAGCAAAGAAGAATGAAGAAAACCAAAGACACATGGAAACAATTAGTGCAAGGGACTGGTAGACCATGTGATCCTCAGCCTATATGACCAGAAGACCAGAAGAAGTAGATGGTGCCCAGCTACCACTGTCAACCACTGGGAGGGGGATCAGTGCAGGAGATCCTGGATAGAGTAGGAGAACAATGTGGAAAAAAGCTCAAAATCATGAAAAAAGACCAGTTTTGCTGGTCTGATAGAGCCTGGTGAGACCCCTGAGACAACGGCCCCTAGCCACCCTTCAGGTCTGGAATTGAACTCACATCTGTGGCTTCCAGCCAAGTAATAGGCATATGAACTGAACATTTACATCAGGTAGATAAACTCCTTGTGCCAAGTACTGAGAGATCAATCATGAGAGAACAGAAGGGCAGTGTGTGCACAGGGAGACAGCTCGGGAGGCAGGAGTGCATGGGAGGGAAGGACACAGGGAAGAGGTAACTACAGGGAGGAAGTGGGAAGAGAGTTCTTACACTATGGGGAATTTCAGTCAATGCCATGAGACAAAATGTGTATGAACTGCTGTATGGAAAATGAATTTTCTCTGTAAACTTTCACCCAAATCACAATAAAATTAAAAAAAAAAAAAAATCCACAGTGTCTATAGCACCCATGACGTTCCCCAAGGACAGCCCCATTTAGCAGACCCTCACTGGAGCACATAGAGAGAACAAAGCAGGAGACATCTCAACAGGGGAGTTATTTAATACAACACAATGCATCCATAGTAAAGAACAAGATATCGTCATTAAAAAGAATGAGTCTAGCCTAGAGGTTGGCCAGATGATAAATAATGTAGGCTTTCCAACCCATATAGTCTCTGTTGCAACTATTCAACCCTCCATTGTACGACAAAAGAAGTTCTATAATACATAAACAAATGGGTGTAGCTGTGTTCCAATAAAACTTTATTTACAAAAATAGGTGGTGGGCTGTATTTGGCCCATGGACATAGCTCTACACGAACAGATGTCCAACTTCCTATAGCTCATTGATGTGTGACCAAAATAAAGTGCCAAGCAACATGTATAGTCCAATCTCATTCATACAAATCTAAATACCTATGAATGTGTGTAAATGGACTTCTATGATGTTTGAACATACTTGTTACGTTGGCATATGATGCACATAAGGGCACAGAAAAAGGACTGGAGAGGTTTATAGTGAGAAAGATGGTGGAGGTCGAGGGAACGCCCATATTGACTATGTGTGTATGAATCTTTAACAGCGAAAATGCCCACTATGTGTGTGATACTTGTTTAATTTGGAAGGAAGGAACAAAGGGGGGGAAGGGGGAAGAAAGAGAGAAGGGATGGGGAGGGAGGGAGGAGTGGAGACAGATGAGAGAAGGAAGAGAAGGAAGAATGGACAGAAGGAGGGAAGGTGGAAAAACAGAGGAAAGGAAGGAGCCCACGTCTCAATTAATTAAAAGCAGGTGGCAGGCCAGGTTTGGCCCTTTGGCCATGGTTCTCTGACCCCTGATCTAGACCATCACTTCCATGAGGCAGGGGCCACGGCAGTATTGCTCACTGCGGTCTCCCCAGTGTCTAGAACAGGGCTGGCACACAGTAGGTGCTCAAGAAAAAGTTACTGAAAGAACTTGTTGTTGTTGTTGTTATGTGCCATCAAGTCGGCCCCGACTCATAGCGACCCCTCCTTGGGTTTCCGAGGCAGTATCACTACAGAAGTAGGATTGCCCAACCTTAGTCTCTCCATATCAACCTGGAAAACCAACAACTCAACTATTGGTCCTAAGCCCTTGGCATGAGGCTGTGTGAAGGACTTCAGCAGCATGTTACTCACTGAAGTGCCTTGAACTAATTGCTACCAGCACACAGGTTAATTAAATGGCAGTGATAGAAAGAAAAAAGAACTCCATCCTCCTTCTCACATTATCACATCAAAGGGCCTTGCTCCGTGGGGCTCTGCTGGCTTAGACAAAGGGAACTGGGGCTGGTGGCTCTTGCTCTGTTTCCAGAGCCCTGTTTCCAGTTCCCGCCAGCACCAGCGCTGGCCCGCGGTCACACAGGTTCCCAGAGCTGCAGGCAGATGCTTCCATCTCCAAGGAAACGGCATCTCTGAACGCCACGCAGCGCTTCCAAACCACAGGAAAAGAGATTCTGATTCTGAGCAGAATGTGCGAGCCTTCCTTCTAGAACAGGGCTAGGGACTTGACACGGGTTGACAATGGTGCAAAGGTGACTTTGCAAAGAATCAGGGCTGTGTTTTTGAAGGGATGAGAGGAGAAACAGGGAGCTGGGCAGGTGGATTTGAAAGCAGGAAGGAAACCGCTGCCCTTCTGGACATATTGTTGCGCTGTCTTGGAATCAAGGGCAGTTAGTGTCTAAACAGTGGAATGGGAGGGCGACGTCAAGTACAATCTTCAAATCTTTGAGAAACGACACAACTTAGTGTCTTACTGCTGCAAAGAAAGAGCTGTGGCAGGGGACACTGAGAGCGATCCTCTCCTTGACTGTGGGCATCTGGAGCAATGGCGGAGAGGCCCCCTGCTCCCCCCTGCATATGCAAACTCGCCTGCCCTTCTGGTTCTCATGCCTTCAATGTGACTTTCCAGCCCTGTTCGGTGTCAAGATGAAATATGTTTTGGAAGGTTTGGCAGGTTGACAGAGACAGACGACTGCCAACCAAAGGCCATGCTGGGTGCCACCAGAGTCATCACATGAAAGTGTTTCAAAGGCCCCTCCTGCCTCCCACTCGCCTCCCACTCGCCTCAGTGCAGAATCGCTGTGCGGTGTGGCTGCCTTCCCCACTCTCTCTGGCCTCTTGCAGTCACTAAAGCATCCAGCAAGGTAGTATACATCATAGGCCAAGCTGTGAGCAGCAAATTGAATCAAGGAGCAGGAAATAAAAGTCAAGCTAATAGGAAGTGCTCCTATGTCTTGGATGCCTCCCCATCCTGGGATAAATATTTTCACTGTATGACCCCTAATCTTCACAGCCCATGTGGGAGGCACAGGGCCACGTTCCCATCCTTACAGAAGAGGAAGCTGGGCTCAGAGAATGGAAGTCACTTTGCCCGAGGACCCACAGCTACGACATGGCACAGCGGCATTCCGCCAGACCTGGCTGGCTCAAAGTCCTGCTCCTTTGCCTCTGCAGGTGCCACTGCCACCATCAGGCTGGCTGGGGCCCCACGGGAAGGACAGACTGCCAGAGCTGGTCCAGAGAGAGCATGGGGGCCAAATAGAAAGCAGGGTGGTTGCAAAAGAAGGCACACAGAAGCCAAGGGACCTGGAGGCCTTTGCCAGCAACGGGCTGTGCGAGATGCTATGTTGTCTAGTGTCTCTGGGGCTTCAGTTTTTTTGCCCATCAAATAACACGGCTGCAGGAACACTTCCTCAAGATTCTTCTTCATTCAGCAAGTGTTGACTGAGGACCTACTATGGGCCAGGTGCTGGGAATTTAATAAGTGCAAGCCCAGCAGGAAGGATATAAACATAGCACTCTGTCCCAGAAGCACAATGGGCAGAGGGTGAAGGGGCAGGGGTGTTAATTCTGACATGAGGACAAGGTTGGCTATATGGGATGTGAAGTCCAATATCAATCACAACAGTAGCTCCTATCTATAGACCATGGATGATGTGCCAAGTACTGAGCTAAGTGTGTTACGTGTATTTTTTTTTTAAAATGGAATCTTCATAGCAAATCCATGAAACCGAGAGGGCTATTCATCTTATGTGAGCAAGACCTGTGTGCAGAAGGTCTGTGATCCCAGCTGCCAAGAGTGCTGTTGGGGGCTGTCCTCCAGCTGTCAGTGTGGCAGGGATGGCCTCAGCTGCAGAGAGCGGCCACCCCCAGGGCCACGCCCCTTCCCAGCTGTCCACATCCAATGAGATCAAGACAAGAGCCAGGACAACTGACTGCGGTGCTGGCAAGACTGTCGCTGGGCCTTCCTCACAACTTACCTTCTGTGTCCACTGCTGTGTCCTTCCACACTTCCCCCGGCATGCTCCCCACAGTACTTCACAGTCATCATGCAGTGCCCTGAACTCCACCTCAGAGTCTGCTTCTTGGGGAACCCAGCCTGTGGCTCCCCTGTTTGAAACAGAGGAGGAAACGGAGGTTCAGAGCCGTTCATGTTACTTGTCCAAGTCACTCAGTCGGGAAGTGGAAAAGAAAGGACTTGAATGGAGTGGACACGGCCTCACGCATCTGTCGTTAACAACTACCACCCACAACCACTCCGCTGGAATGAATAGAAGCTGGGCAGGTTTCAATCTCACAGTTCAGTGACAGGAGGAGGACCTGGGGCACTGTGATGAGGCCCAGGTTAAAGATGGTGGAGCTGATATTCATTAAGTCAATTGGCTTAACAGGGCTTCTCAAATCAGTTACGTTCCTCCATTCCCATATTCCACGGTCTTCAACAGGGGCTGAAGGGTAATCGTTAGACTATCACATTTTATCTTAGGGAAGGAATGAAAGGGTTAACCAAGGGACCTGAAACAAATGTTTTGGCCAGTGGAGAACTGAGGTGGGGAGGGGCCCAGTGGGAGAGAGAGATGCTGGAGAGGTAACTTGCTTTACGATGACAAAAAGGCGGCCACCAAGGCTGGCAGCAGGGACCGGGTGCCATCGAATGGGAGAAGGAAACCAAGTTTGTGGGGGTGAACGCTGACAGCCAACACAGTGAGGGCAGAAGTCATCAGCCGGCTGAGATGAGCCTGGTCTCCCTTCCAGCCCCTCACCAGCTGTTTTACAACGTCTCTAGCCGTGTGCACTCCACCTGCTCAGATCTCATTTAATTAGAGGCTCAGGGCTCCCCAAGCGCCCAAAGCAAATATCAAGTTTATGGCCATTAGCCAAGGGGCCTTAAAACTCAGGCTGTGGAAGGCCAGTCTAGCACCACCTGCCGCCTGCCACCCCAGGGAGGCTGCTGGGCCCAGCTTACATTTCTTTAGGGTTCCAGTCAAGCCATGATAGCCATATTACCTTGGCCATAAGAAAACCAGTGGACGGTAAACCCCAAAAGACTGGGTTGTACATAAGTGGCACAAAGTTTCAAAAGCAGTCATGGCAGTAACGGTCATGGGAGAAGCTAAGCGGCCCTTACAGCTGTTCCCCAGGACATGGGAGACTTAAAAACCACTCACTGCCATCAAGTCGAATCCGATGCATAGCGACCCTGTAGGACAGAGCAGACTGCCCCATAGCATTTCCAAAGCTGTAAATCATTATGGAAGCAGACTGCCTCATCTTTCTCCCCTGGAGCAGCTAGGGGCTTCCAACTGTTGACCTTCCGGTTAGCAGCTGAATGTCTTAACCACTGCACCACCACAGCTCCACGTGAAACTTAGAGAAACAAGAAACATGGGTTGGGAGTCTCACCCACCCGGGATTTTCTTCTCTGCACCTCGATTCCTCAGCTGTAGAAAGTGATGACCTATATCCTAGAGTGGCTGGAGATGGTATCAAGGAGCAGCCAGGAGAATAGGCCTGCGAGATAGAATGGGATTCAGAACCCAGTTCTGTGGGTAACTCATTGGGATATTTCAGGGAAGCTGTTTTACCCCTCCCGTGAAGGGCTGGAACTGGGTTTGATATATCAACTAATGAGTGACTCAAGGCATCCAAGGGCACCTGTGGCCTCCCCTTTGCACACTCAGATGACTTCAAGGAAATAAGGAAAAGGGGACAGGACAGGAACGGCTTTAGGAAGGCACCTTGCAGAGCCTCAGTCTCCTAACCTGTAAAATGGGGCTAACACTTCACCTGCCGCCCGGCCAGGTTGCTGCAGGCATTCTGCAAATGTATATGTATATCATATGCCTATGATCGCATATGTCAAGCTGGGCTCCCCAACCTTCTCATATCATGGCACACACAAGGGATGCAATGTGTGTAGCAGCCTGGGGTAAACAGATGATGGGGATCCAGCTGTCCCAGGTACCCAAAGGATGATGTCCAGCCATGCCTCAGCACACCCCTAGCTATCTCGCCAGACTCAGGCTAGGAAGCCCCCCTGCAAAGCACCCAGCACAGAGAACAAAAGAAGATGCTACTTCCATGAAACGGATGGGAATCCGTGCCAACCCAGGAAAGACCATCGAATCTTTTTCCTTAGATGTCCCTGGGATTATTAATAGCAGCTCTTTATTTTAAGGCTTCATTTCTTTTTATTATAAAAGTAACTCCACACAGTTCAAACATATCAAAATAGGACAGAAAGGTACACAGTGAAACACAGAAGTCCAGGCGCTGGTTACACAGGTGTGTTCATCTGAAGAGAACTCCAGGAGCTCTATGCACTAAGACATGCACAGTTTTCCGTATATATGTTGTTGTTGTTAGTTACCATCAAGTCAGCTTCCAGTCATGGTGACACCATGTGTAATGGAAAAAAACACTGCCTGTTTCTGCTCCACCTTCAGGATGTTGGTAAGTGGACAATGATTTCATTGGCCAGTTTTCAGTAGTAAATTTCCAGGCGTTTCTTCCTAGTCTGTCTTACTCTGGAAGCTCCATTGAAACCTGTCCACCATGGGGACCCCTACTGGTGGTATCTGAAATACCAGTGGTACAGCTTCCAGCATCAAAGTCACATGCAAGCCACCACAGTAGGACAGCCTGACAGACGGGTGGTGGAAGAGCCTAATAAGGTAGATATTATTATTATTATTATCATACTCATTTTACAGGTGAGATCTAGCATGGTTAAGTGACTTATCTAAGACTATACAGCCACAGTGTGGTAGAGGTAAGGTCTACCCAATGCCCCTGGCTCAACCACTCTGCCTCCCTCCCTCAGCTCAGCCTCCCTTCTAAACATTCCATATGACAGCAACAGATACTGTCCACCTATCACTTGGCCTCCCCAGCCATCATGTGCCCTCAGCACCATAGCAGAGTGGGGTCCTTAATGAAATGCAAATTAAACGCACCCAACAGTGAGCACCAAATTGCCTTTCTTATTTATTTTTCCCACACAGGATTGGTCTGGTTATTATTATTTAAAAAAAAAAAAAGTCACTGAAAAAGAATGTCACCACTCTGATACTATGGAGACACATGCTGTCTGCCCGTCCCTTAATTGCCTTCCTGCCACTGTGTGTACTTAACTAGGTGAAGAAGCTATTAACTCCACTAAAGAAACATTTATTCATGAGAAAGCCGCGTCATGAGGAGAACTGTCAGTGCGCACACATGCTGGGCTTCTCTCAGATAAGGGAGACCTACTCTTTCCAACGTCCTTTTGACGGGTCCCTTGTACAATTCCCAGCTTCCGTGCCCTCATGGAGGGCAACACTTAATCAGTGATTCTACATGATAAAAAGGAACCTCCATTTTATTTCCCCAATATTTCTTGACTCCATCCACTTCTCAGGATCACCCCCCACCACCACCTCGGAACGAGCCACTGTCATCTCTCACCAGATGAGTGGAAAAAGCTCTACCTGGGGCCGACTGCCCACCACGGCTCTCAATGTGACAACAGACAGAACCTGTGAAAAGCCTACATCTGGCCCTGCCGCACCTTAGCTCAAACCTTTGCCTGATATCCCAAGGTTAGGAAAATAAACATCCAAGTCCTTCCATTGTCTCTAGAATGCAAAAAAAAAAAAAAATGGGGGTCCAGAAAAAGATACATCCATGGAAACTGGTGGCTTTATTTGGAAAAGGGTCTTTAAGATGAGATCATACTGGGTGTTCTGGTTCCCTAGTGCTGCTCTGACAGGAATATACCACAAATGGGATGGCCTTAACAAACAGGCATTTATTCTTACAATTTGGAGGCTTTAAGCCCAAGTTCAAAGTGCCAGGCTCTAGGGGCTGGGTGAAAGCCCCTCAACCTTGGGGTCCAGCTCTGCTTCCTGCTCCCAGCCCACTGGAGCTAGAGGCATTTCTTCACTCAGACAGCTGTGGCTGCTGAGACTGACAAACCCAAGGTTGACAAGCAAAAAGGCACAGTCCCGATGTTACCAAACCACATGGCAGGCCATTAACTTAAGTCCATTGTAAGACCCAAGGTCGGCAGAGCATGGCAGGCTGCTGAATAACGACAAGGCTACATGCAGGGTCCAAGCGTGCCATAGGCTAGAGACCATTCCCAAGGCTTCTCCTTATATATGGGAAGCAGACCACATCCCAAAGGCAGCTACTCAGCTGCTTGTGGTAGATCCCACCACTGAGTTGATTGCCAGTCTCCTCATGGGAAATAACTACCACCAGCTGCCCAGCCACTCCACCAGGCCCAGCCAAGTTGACACACAAACTGAACTACCAAACTGGATTATTAAAAAAAAAAAAAAAAAAAAAAAACCTCACTGCCATCTAGTCAATTCCGACCCATAGTGACCCTATAGGACAGAGTAGAACTGCCCCACAGGATTTCCAAGGCTGTAAATCTTTATGGAAGCAGACTGCCACATCTTTCTCCCGTGGAGTGGCTGGTGGTTTGAATGCTGACCTTTTGGCTAGGAGCTGAATGCTTTAACCACAGCACCACCAGAGCTCCTTTGGATTATTGAGGTAGGCCCTCAATCCAGGGATGGCAAGTACCCAGAACTGTTCCATGAGGGTAGTGACAATGTCCGTCTTCTGTCTTCAACACCTCTGTCCCCAGAGCAAAGCACAGTGCCTGATACATAATAGGCACTCGTTGTTGTTGTTATGTGCTGTTGAGTCGGCCCCAACTCATAGCAACCCCTTCTTGGGTTTCTGAGGCAGGATCACTACGGAAGCAGATTGCCCAACCTTCCTTCCAAGGAGTGGCTGGTGGATTTGAACCACCAGCCTTCTGGCTAGCACTCAAGTGCCTTAGGCACTATGCTACCAGAGCTCCTTAATAGACACTTACCGGACATCAAATAAAACCAACACCCAGCTGCTGTCGAATTACTTCCATTTCATGATGACCCGTGTGAGTCAGAGTAAAACTCTGCTGCATGGGCTTCTCTGTGGCTGACTTTTCAGAAGGGGATCACCAGGCCTTTCTTCTGACATGCCTCTGAGGGGACCTGAACCACCAACTTCTGGTTAGTAATCCACTGTGTTAACCATTTGCATCACCCAGGGACTCCAGATGTCAAACAGACTCCTCAAAGAAGGATAAGAAAGGTCCCTGGGATGAGCAGACAATTGACCTGGACTCGTCTCCCCATAAACTACATCAAAGTTTTCAGAAGCAACTTCCAGAGTGTGTGGTGTCAAGCCAAGATTTCCTGTCTTCTATACTCTCTGGTGTTGGCAGAACTAATGTCCCCATTAAGAATTTTTCTTTTTTTTTTTTAAATCTGTGCCCCTCCCTCCACCACACTGGAAAATTCCCAGAGACAAAGCTGAAGGCTCCAATCACTTGCAAAAAGACAGCAATTCTGTGAAGTGTCTACTGCTGGAGGCCAGTGCACTGTGGCCGGGTTAAAAGCTCCTCTCTGGCTAATGGGATACTCAGCTCGGATGAGATCTTCCAGGGCCACACCATTACACTTTCAGGGCCATTTTTCTCTATTCACAGCGGGACAATTGACTGAAGGGGAAGCTGGCCAGCTCCCCAGGGGGCCCAGGGGAAAAAAAAAAACAGTGAGGAAGCAAAGTTTTCCAGCAATGAGCTTGTATTCTTCTCATTTTCTCAGAACTCAAACTTCCCTTCCGGAAGGCCCAAGCCAAAAATGAGACAGTAGTGAAGAGGGCTGGGGCACAGCCAGAGGGAGAGAGGTGGTTCTGGAGTCAGGCCTGGGTTCGAATCACAAATCTAGGATCTGCCTTGTCAGTCTTGGGCAAGTTCCCTAACCTCCTTCAGTCTCATTTCCTCACCTGCAGAGCAGGGATTCACGTGCTCATTCAAGAAACATCAATGGAGCTTCAGCAACGGGCAAGGAAGGGCCTGGACTCGGGTGAGGTGAGCAAAGCACCTGGGGCACAAGATTTAAGGTGGCACTTACTCACAGGCACCTGCACAGCCTGAAAGTGGCTCTCTGACTGTGAGCGCTTCCTTAAATTTTGCTCTTCACCTGCCAGCCCCGGCCCTGCCATTGGTGCTGGGATACACTGATGAGCACGCAAGGTCATTTTTCAGTCATAAAGTCTCCGAGGTAAAGGGAAGACTAACAATATATATATATAGTAGTGAGAACTACTGCCTCCAAAGCCCCAATCTCTCCATCATCTTCTTTCTCCTCTGTGCATTGGCCCACTCCCCTCTCTAGACAATGAGAACCACGGTGAGTGTTGGGTCCCAAAAAATATGTGTCAGCTTGGTGGGGCCATGACTCCCAGTGGCTTGGCAGTTACGTAACGATGTGATTTGGCAGTTATGCAATGATGCAATCATCCCATGATGTGATCTGATGTAATTATCCTCCATTTGCGATGTTGTAAACCCTGACCCCTATGTGTTAACGGAAGAGCCCTGGTGGTATGGTGGTTAAATGCTTGTCTGCTAACTGAGAGGTTGGTGGTTTGAACCATGAGCAGCTTGGTGGGGGAAAGATGCAGCAGTCAGTCTACTTCCATAAAGATTTACAGCCTTGGAAACTCCCATGGGGGTAGTTCTACTCTGTGCTATACAGGGTCCCTCTGAGTCAGGAGTCAACTCAGCAATAGGTTTATTTTGTGTTTCCTTTTAATCATCCCTCTTAATGATGTGTCCAAAGCAAGTGAGTGAGACAGTGTTCTGGTGTGATCCGGAAGGTTTTCATTGACTGAGTTTTGGAAGTAGGGCATCAGGCTTTTTCCCTAGTCTGTCTTAGCCTGGAAGCTCTAGCTCAAACTTGTTCACCATGGGTGACCTTATTGGTATTTGAAATATCTGTGGCATAGCTTCTACCATCATAGAAACACATAAGCCACCACAGTAGGACAAACTGACAGATGGATGGTGGGCATTACCTAGAAAAAACTAAGAGCTAAATTAAGAGAAGCTGGTAGCATAGTGGCTAAGGCACTTGACTGCTAACCAGAAGGCTGGCGGTTCAAACCCACCAGCTGCTCCCGGAAGGAAGATGGGGCAATCTACTTCCGTAGTGATACTGCCTAGGAAACCCAAGGAGGGGTCGCTATGAGTCGGGTCTGACTCGACGGCACATAACAACAACAACAACACATCGGCTTTGACACATTGTTGTTGTTGTTGTTGTTATGTGCCGTCGAGTCAGCCCTGACTCATAGCAACCCCTCCTTGGGTTTCCGAGGCAGTATCACTACAGAAGTAGGATTGCCCAACCTTCCTTCCGAGGACAGGATAGCAAATCCTGACTTGACTTGCCTAAATTCCATGACACTCATCCCCTGGTCACAATAAAAGCAGTGAAGAAATTGCACTGAAAGTTCTTAAAAGGCCAATTCCACCTCCTGCAGAAAAACCACTTGTGTGTTCCAAACTAGGTTAAACTTATCTAACACACACAGCTACCCAGCAATTTCCCCAAGAGCAGGATTAGAGGCCAAAGGGAATTAACACAAATTAACACAAACAGACCCATCAACATCAGTCCCTTCCAGGCCTGCTCTGTGGTGGGGTACATCCTCCCAATCAGAATGCTTGTGAACTCTGGTTGCGTGGGGTACAGACTGTGAGCACCAAAATTATTCCCCTCCATGCAAAGTCAATAAAACAGGGTGAAATCGGCTAGGCTCCTTACTTTGCAAAGAAACTCTGGAGGGAAAAAAAAAAAAAGGGCAAAATAGCACTTTCCTACAACTGGGCTGCATTAAACACCAACAGAAGGTGTTTGGGCAAATTCTGGGTAGGAGCCGAGCCTCATTTTCAGGGCATTATCTGATCCATGCACAGCTTCCTATGGGGTTCAAATGGAAGACCTGTAATCTTGGGGATGATGTGAATTCGCGGCGGACGATTCATATTCATGGATGGAGGAAATCCATATTCATGCCTTGGTAGTGAATGGTTTCTAAGCTGCAGGTGCCCCTGAAAGATCTTTCACATCAACCATTTGCAGTTTTCAGTTGGGGAACTCAGCTTTCCAAAGAGCCGCAGCCTCTGGGACAGTAGCACAGCCACGGCCACCTCCAGCCAAGCAGATGAGTGGAAGAGCACGTCCCAGCACGGAAGGTGGATGCTGCTCAAGGGTGAAGCCGAAAAGAACCCAGCTGCCCCTGTCCGTGGGGCTTGCTTCTGCAGTCTCTTCAAGAACTGAGCGAAGCAGCCATCGTGGGCAACCCAGACTGCCGGGGAGAGAAGGAGTCCCTGAAGACCACTGAGTCAGGGAAGGTCAAGGACACGGGCTCTGGAATCAGACTGCCTGGGTCCAAATTCTCAGCTCTGCTTTTTGCTAACAAGATACTCAGCTTCTCTGGACTTTGCTTCTTCATCTGCAGGATGGGAATAATAACAGCATCTATCTCAAGGGGCCACTGGACAGATGATGTAAGACAATACATGTAATGTCCTCCATTCCTGTAAGGGCACCACCAGTGTCCGTTAGTAATATGTCTGGGCAAGATGGATATTCTGACCACCTGTGCTAGTCGCCCAGGGCTGCTGTACCATAGTCACTGAATAGCTTAAAACAACAGAAATTTATTGTCTCAGTTCTGGGCACCAGAAGTCTGAAATCAAGGTGTTGGCTGGGCCATGCACTCCTGAAGCTCCAGGGAGGATCCTTCCATGCCTCCTCTTAGCTTCTGGTGCTTCTGAGACACCTTGGTGTTCCTGGCTTACCGGGGCCACACCATTCCAATCTCTGTGCCATCATCACATGGCCTTCTTCCCTGTCTCCCTTCTGTGTCTCCATGTATCCTTCCTCTTCTTATAAGGACACCATCACTGGATTCAGAGCCCATTTTAATCCAGTATGATCTCATCTTCACTTGATTATAACTGCTAAGACCCTCATTCCAGATAAGGTCATATTCTAAGGTTCCAGGTGGATACAATCATGAGGATGGCGCAGGACCAGGCACCATTTTGTTCTGTTGTGCATAGGGTCCCTGTGAGTTGGGGGCTGACAAGACAGCAGCTAACAGCAACAACGGGATCTCTGGTAGCATAGTGGCTAAGACACTTGCCTGCTAACCAGACGGCTGGCGGTTCAAACCCACCAGCCACTCCTCGGAAGGAAGGTTGGGCAATCCTACTTCCGTAGTGATACTGCCTCGGAAACCCAAGGAGGGGTCGCTATGAGTCGGGGCCGACTCAACGGCACATAACAACAACAACAACAGCAATAACAACAACTGTTCAACCCACTACCCCACCCATGCTTTTCCCGTTTCTTGAAAATCACCAGGAAGAAGATGTCCTTTTAGCAGACATCTTTTGAGATACTTGCACAGCCCACATTCTCCCTCTTGGAAGACTCTTATCACCAGGAGCCACATTTGTCCGGCACAGACAGGCCTCTCCCCTCCCCCAGCAACAGGTGATTAGATAGGGCTGGGCCTTGGCCTAACATGGACCAACCAGATTCTCTCTCCCAGGGCTTTGGAATTAGGACCTAGTGCAGCTGGTTAGTTAGCAGCAGATAGTGCACTGCTGAGGATATGTGAACTTAGGGCAGAGGCTGCCACATGGACAATGAAGTGGATGGAGAAGGGCTGATCTGAAACAGGCCGAAGGTCAAGGCAGAGGAGCCAAGGGGAAAGGGAGGAACTGGGAGGCTCAGGAAGCAACAACCACCTGGTTCCCCACTTTGTTTCTATTTGGGTTCCAGCTCTGCTCTGCTCTGGCTGCAACTCCAGCCCTCAGACTCCCCAAGGTACCCTGCATCATCCTGACAAATTTGGCCTTTTTTAGCGTAAACATGAATTTTCTGGGAGCTCTGATGATAACGTACTGCCTAAGGCACTTACTTCTCACCAGAAGGCTGGCAGTTCAAATCCACCAGCCACTCCTCGGAAGGAAGGTTGGACAATCTACTTCCGTATGATACCACCTCAGAAACCCAAGGAGGGGTTGCTTTGAGTCAGGTCCAACTCAACGGCACACAACAACAACAACAACAAGACATTTCTGCTGCTTGCATATAGAAGCCTTGACTGAGACACCCCGAGGCCCCCACTTTCTAGGCCATTACTCCCTTAAGGTCAAGGATTCTTCCTCTCCAACCATAGCCTGTCTAGCTCAGATCCATTTCTCTTATTCTGGCCCCTACAATGGGACTCATTGGATAGGATCTACTGTACTGCATGCACACACACACACAGGGCAACAACAACCTCTTTCCAAACCCACAGGCAATGTCTACATCACCGTCTTCTTTGGAGCCCAAGTTTTACAATGCAGGCCTCCTATTTTTAATTTACAATCCTCTATACTAGAGATCTGCAAACTGTTGCTACTGTTGCTCTTGGGCTAAATTCAGTCCACCACCCGTTTTTGTAAATAAAGTTTTATTGGGACACAGCCGCACCCACTCATTTTACATGTTGTGTATGACTACTTTTGGGTACAGTGGCAGAGTTAGTTCTAACAAACATTTGCGTGATTCACAAAGCCTAAATTATTTACTGTCTGGCCCCCTACAGAAAGAATTTGCTGACCGTTGCTCTGCTCTTCAAAAAAGAAAAAGGATTTTAATTAAAAGCTACCAATCCCGCGTTTCCACCATCCATCTGCCAGGTTGTCATACTGTGGGGGTTTGCGTGTTGCTGGGATGCTGGAAGCTATGCCACGAGTGTTTGAGACACCAGCAGCATCACCCAGGGTGGACAGGTTTCAGCAAGGCTTTCATACCAAGACGAGGAAGAAAGGCCTGACAATTCACTCCTGGAAAGTGAGGCAACAGAAACTTTATGGATCCCAAAAGAATACCTCTGATGTGGTACTGGAAGATGAGCCTCCTAGGTTGGAAGGCAACAATGGATGTGAGCTTACCACCAGAGAAAGATGGCTCAGGACTGGGCAAACAGTTCATTCTGTTGTACCTGGACTCACCATGAGTCACAGCCTACTTAACAGTAACTAACAACAACAACAACAACAACAAATCTAAGTTGGATGAGTAGGGTAGGTCCAAAGGGCTCGTGTGCCTGGCTCTGGGATAGGTCCTGGGGCTACAACTGAGAAAAAGACAGGCCTGCCATTGCCTTCCAGGAACGTAGAGTGCATCCCACAACTGGTCACTTAACTGTTGCTGTCGAGTTAGCCCTGACTCATAGCGACCCTTCCTTGGGTTTCTGAGGCAGTATCACTACAGAAGTAGATTGCTCAACTTTCCTTCTGAGGAGTGGCTGGTAGGTTTGAACCGCCAGCCTTCTGGGTACTATGCTACCAGAGCTGCTGGTCACTTAACTACAGCTATGGAAAGGGCTACAGGGGCAGTCTCTGGAGTTCTGGGAGCTGATGGTAGAGGCACGTGGCCTCAAGAGGGCACTAGGAAGGTCCCCGAGAAAAACAGGACTTGAGGGGAAAGCAGGGGCCGCTCAGGAAAGGCCATGCCTGGGGCGAGAGAAGCACGAGTCACCTCCACCAGCACTAGAAGATGGCAGCTCAGCCCATTTGTTCCAACACGCTTCCAGTTACGCAGTGTGCTTACTTAGTCACCACAGGCCTACCAGGTGTTCAGAATCAGGGGCAGGGGACAATGCGGTTCAGGGACACCTTTCCTAACTCCTATGTTGTTTTCATGGACCCCAGAGCAATGCCAAGCAGAGGTCCCCAACCCAGTCCTTCCCCTGACAACTTCGGCTTCTGAAGCTGAAGGCCCAGCCTCAAGCATGGCCTTGGCTTGATGGCAAGAACTGAATGTGGCTTTTGCTGCAGGGTGGCGGTTCCATCTGCTTCATTACTGCCATTACCCAGAAACTGTACTTGTAGCTAAGTGCTCTCAGCCCTAATTGGTTCCTGATAGATTGGGCCACCGCAAAGCACTTAGGACCTGCCAGGCATGGCTGGGTGGGGAGGGGTGCTCCGACATGGACTAGGAATGCCCTCCTCTAGGGGATCCCTGCAGCGAAGTCTGGGCAGCTGGTGAGGTCACGAGGGCCCTGACTTGTGAATCCACCAATCTAAAATATATTTCAGCACCTTCACTCACTGCTCGGAACCTCTGCGTTCTCATCTGTAAATGGGCGGGTGACACCTGCCTCACAGAGCTGTTAGGAAGACACACTGAGGGGATGATCTGGTGTCTGAAGTTCACTGAGAGCCCACCGAGCAGAGCCTTAAGCTGAGAGTTGGGAACACATGCGTTCATCACGACTTCTAAGCCTACAGACCATGGAAGCTTCAGTCAAGAAATGAAATGATGGTTTGCATTGGACAAATCTGCTGCAAACAACCTCTTTAAAGTGTTTCAGAGTAAAGATGTCACTTTGAAGACTAAGGTTCCCCTGACCCAAGCCACGGTGTTTTTGATCACTTCATATGCATGTGAAAGCAGAACCATAAATAAGGAAGACTGAAGACTGATGATGCATTTGAATTGTGGCGCTGGCAAAGCGTACTGAACAAATAATAGATTCCAGCACAAACAAATCTGTCTTAGATGAAATACAGCCAGAATGCTTCTTAGATGTGAGGATGGCCAGACTTCATCTCTTGTACTTTAGTCATGCTGTCAGGAGGGACCTGGAGATGGACATCATGCTTAGGACAGTACAGGGTCAGTGTAAAGGGGAAGACCCTCATCAAGATGGACTGATACAGTCAGTGGCTACAACAATGGGCTCGGGCTTAGCAATGATCGTGGGAATGGTGCAGGAAGGGTCAGTGTTTCACTCTGTTGTGTAAGGTCACGATGAGTCAAAACAGACTCGATGGCGCCTAACAACAACAGACCACCCCCAACTGTGAAGCCCATTTCATAGATGTGGATACTGAGACGCAGGCCGATGACATCACTTGCCCGGGCCGTCTGTCCTGCGTCCACATTCCCATAACAGACACACGTTCAGAAAGTGTGCCCTCTTCTGTCTCAGTATTAGCAATCTTCTGAAAACCAGGCTGAAAAATGGACCACACACAAGTGGAAAGAGACAGGACACAGATCAGTGGCTTCCTGGAGCTAGGGGTCAGAGCAGGGACTGATAGAAAAGGAACCCAAAAGGCTTCTTGGGGAGACAGAGATGTCCTAACATTAGATTATGATGAAGCCCATACAACCATGAACATTTACTAAAATGCATCGAATGTACTTAAAATAGGTGAATTTTGTGGGATGCAAATTATACATTGTTGTTGTTGTTATGTGCCATCGAGTCGGACCCGACTCATAGCGACCCCTCCTTGGGTTGCCAAGGCAGTATCACTACGGAAGTAGATTGCCCAACCTTCCTTCTGAGGAGTGGCTGGTGGGTTTGAACCGCCAGCCTTCTGGTTAGCAGTCAAGTGCCTTAGGCACTATGCTACCAGAGCTCTACATTAATAAAGCTGTTAAACAAATACAATTATATTTCTAAAGAAAAACGGCCTGGTCCACAGAAAGTCTAAAAATATGAAGTATATATTATAATAAAGAGGAGAGTTACAAGAGAAATGAAAACAGAAGTTCACACAAAAACTTTACATGGATGTTGATAGCAGCATTATTGATCAGAGCCCCAAAGAAGAAACAACCCAATGCCTTTCAACAGATCAATGGATGAACAAAGTGGTGCACCCATATGCTGGAATATTATTTGGCCATAAACAGAAACGAGTCATTGCAACATGCTACAACATGGATGAACTTTGAAAACATTATGCTGAGTGAAAGAAGACAGACACAAAAGGCCACGTACTGTAGGATCCCATCGATAAAAAGTGTCCACAAACCCACACAGAAGAAAGCCGATCAGTGGTTGCCTAGAGCCAGGGGAGAGGGGATGGGAAGCAGAGGACTAAGGAGTTCAATGTTTCTTTTTGGATTGTACAACTGAGTATGGAGATGGTTGTACAACTCTGTGAGTACACTGAAAACCACTGAATTATACACTTAAAATGGACAAATTGTATGGTGCATAAATTATATCTCAATAAAGTCCTTAAAGATAAGATAAAATAAAACTGAGGAGAACCTTGGAGAGCCCAGGTTCAAATCGCAGCTGTATCACCTTCTAGCTGTGTGACCTTAGGTTACTGCCTTGATCTCTCTGAGCTTTGGTTTCTTCATATATAAAAACAGGAGTGTTTAATAATAATAGTACTACTGCATAGGGGGTGTGCAGGAAATAAATGAGGTCAGTCCCACAGTCACCCTCCTGTTGGTATTCTGACTCTAAAACCAGCACCAAGGAGGGCTGACAGTGGGCTGCAAAACTTCCTGAGGCCAATCACTGAGCCCCCCTGAGCTAATGGCAAGACTTCCCCGGGGTGTTCTTCAGAACAGAAGCTCCAAGAGATGTTGACAGGTATTATACAAAAAAAGGAAGCCAAGGATGGGAACTTCCAAGTTTAAATAAAGTAAAACAGGCAGTTATCCCGGGCCTCGTTGGGGCCTTTCATACACATTATTTGTGTGCTGAGTTTCTACACAAGGAGACTGCACAGAGTTTTCAAGACAAACTTGACCACACTCTGTACCTGAGAGCTTTTTGTGGCACCAAAGTTCGGCAAAATATACTTTAGGAAGCAGTGATCAATGGCTTCGTTAAACCTTCATGAATTTGCCTTTCAGCATTGTGGTAGTTATGTTTGTGCATCAACTTGGCTGGGCCCGGCTGGGTGGCTGGGCAGCTGGTGGTAGTTATTCCCCACAATGAGACTGGCAATCAACTCCATGGTGGGATCTACCACAAACAGCTGAGTAGCTGCCTTTGGGTATGTGGTCTGCTTCCCATATATAAGCAACAGCTTTGGGAATGGTCTCTAGTTCATGGCACGCTTGGACACTCCATGTAGCCGTGTTGTTGTTCAGCAGCCTGCCATGCTCTGCCAATCTGGGGACTTACAATGGACTGGAATTAGTGACCTGCCGTGTGATTTGGTAACATTGGGACTGTGTCTTTTTAGTTGTCAACCTTGGGCTTGGCAGCCTCAGCAGCCAGCAGCTGTCTGAGCGGAGAAAACCTTCTAACTCCGGTGAGCAGGGAGTTGGAGGCAGAGCTGAAGCCCAAGGCTGAGGGGTTTTCACCCAGCCCCTAGAGCTTGGCACTTTGAACTTGGACTTAAAGCCTCCAAATTGTAAGAATAAACTCCTATTTGTTAAGGCCACCCCATTTGTGGTATATATTCCTGTCAGAGTGGCACTAGGTAACCAGAACAAGTGCTAAGTCCCACGGTGATAACAGAAAACTCAGCCCAGGCCCCCAAGTTCCATCCTTTCGTTCATTCCAGTGTTGGGTTCTCAGTGCTGAATCTCACGAAATCCTCTAGCTAACCCTAGCTAGGGGCTAGGATTTCCCCTGCTCAAAAAAATTGGAGGTTCAATATCCAGATTGCCTCAGAAGAAAAGACTGGTGATTTCCTTCCAAAAATTACCCACTGAGAGAACCCTGCGCAGCACAGTTCCAGTCTGAGACAAATGGGGTCACTGGAGGTTGGAATTGACTTGACAGCCACTGGTTCTGTGGTTTTACAGAGATGAAGGGACCTGTCTCCACTAGTGGGCAGTGGCACCAGGCAGGGGACACAACAGTAAACAAGACCGCTTCCCATGGGAATCACAGACTAATTCAGCGTTTCTCAGCCTCCACACTACTGACTTTGAGGCTGCAACGTTCTTTGTGGTGGGGGCTGTCCTGTGTATTGCAGGAGTCTGAGGGCATGCCTGGCCTCTAGATGCCAGTAGTAACACCCCTCCCCCAGCTGTGACAACCAAAACTGTCTGCAGGCATTGCCAAATGTCCCCTGGGGGGCAAAATCACCCCAGATATAGAATCCCTGGTATTCTGGGAGAGACAGATCTTAGATGCACTTGATGGAAAAGGCCTTACTTAAAGGCATCAGTTTGATCTACACCCAGCTCTCATTCTAGGAAAGACGGTCAAGGACTGGGTTTGAGCCTGGCTCTCAAGGGGCTGGATCTAAATAGAACATTTGGTATTTGAGAGGTATTTGAAAACTCTCCTCCAAGGAATCAGAATACTGAAGCCGAGCCCTGAATCTAAGGAGAGAGACAAGTGAATAAACATAGCCAGGTCCGACAGGTAATGATGCCATTTGAATACGGCCTCTTGCTCCCAACCGTCAAGCCATCGCTGCTGTTTTGTTTAAGGGAAAAGAATGACCAACAGGGAAATTGGCAGGTGACATCAAGGGCCTCGAGGGCATCTGGATTTCATTATCGGCCTCTCATCTTTTATTTAACAAGGAAATGGGAAAGTTTCTGAGCATTTGTTGGAATGGAAACAATGGAACATTTGAGTGCATTGTAAACAAGACACATCTATTAGGGCTGGGCAGAAAGCTCCATCCCGGGGCGGATGATGGAGGCCCGGGGATGCTGACAGCCTCCTGTATCCCAGGAAGCTGAGGCAAAGCCGCCTGGCACAGGAGCCGAGTGTAGGCAGAAGCAAGTGTATTGTGCAGCTCAAAAGATTTGTAGTCTTGGGTTCAAATCTGACTCCACTATGGGCAGGGGCTTTGGGGTTTTTTGGCATTTTACTTAACCTTTGGGGACTCATCTGTACCCTAAGAGTAGCCATACTAATGATTGTAAGGGTTAAGGGACAGCATAAAGCTTTTAGCACAGAGCTAACACATAGTCCAACAGCTCACTCACTGCCATTGAGTCGAATCTGACTCATAGTGACCCCTCCTTGGGTTTCCGAGGCGGAATCTGTACGTCAGTAGATTGCCTAGTCTTCCTTCTGAGGAATGGCTGGTGGGTTTGAACTGCCCCCCTTCTAGTAAGCAGTCAAATGCCTTAGGCATTACACCACCAGAGCTCCTTAACACATAGTAGGGCCATATAAATGGTAAGTAGCCCTGGTGGCTCACTGGTTAAGCACTTGACTGCTAGCAGAAAAAGCTGGTGGTTCAAACCCACTCCACGGGAGAAAGATGTGGCAGTCTGCTTCTGTAAAGATGTATAGCCTCAGAAACCCTATGGGGCAGTTCTTTTCTGTCCTGTAGGGGTGCTGTGAGTCAGAATAAACTCCACAGTGGTGGATTTGGTCTGGGCTTTGCTTCTGTGAATACTAACAACCTTGGAAACCCGCTGGGGCAGTTCCACTCTGTCCTCCAGGGGAACCGTGGACAGGAATTGACTGGATGGCCATGGGTTATTTTGTGGTGACTGCTCTCAAATGTGAGTTGCTCCCTGCCAACCTCCCCAGCACATTTTACATCTTCTCCTCCTTATTGACCTTCTTTTCATAACAAACTAGAACTGCTCCTGCCTCAAGTCCTTTGCACATGCTGCTCCCTGTCGGGAACAGTCTTAACTCCATTCTCCATTTGACTACTGTCTACATAGCCTTTGGAGACTCTTTCCCTAATTGTCCCTTCTACCTCAGATCTTCCCATTGTTCTTGCTCATGTATGTTCCTTCCTATTCCTTATCATGGGAGCTCTGGTGGTGTGGTGCCTAAGGCATTTGACTGCTAACCAGAAGGCTGGCGGTTCAAACCCACCAGCCACTCCTCAGAAGGAAGATTGAGCAATCTTTCTGTAAAGATCCCGCCTTAGAAACCCAAGGAGTGGTCACTATGAGTCAGATCTGACTCCATGGCAATGAGTTTGGTTTTTAGTTTATATTTGTACAATTATCTATACAAAGACTACTACTGGTGCCTCCAGACTCTAAGTTCTAAGAAGACAGGGACATCAGATGGCTTACAAGTGCTATGAAAGAAACACACAGGGTGCTGAGCTTGGGAATGACAGGGGGGTAAGGAGGCCTCTCTGAGCAGCTGAAGCTGAGATCAGAAGGATCAAAAGGAGTTATCCATGCAAAGACAGGGGAGGAGTGTTCCAAGGATAGGTAAGACACATGCAAAGGCCCTGAGGCAGGAAAGCACTCACCCAGTCCAGGAACTTACTGAAGACCAAGGTGGCTGGAGCTGCCTGGAGAAGGGCTTTCAGGTGGGGAATAATGGTTGGGAGACAGTCAGCCAGCCAATGCGAGTTGTTGCTGGCCTGGACAGAGCAGTAGGAATGGTCACACCAAGAGGTGGACAGAGTCAAGATGGATTTTAGAGGTGGAATTGACAGCCTCGTTGATGACTTAATATTTGTTGTTACATTTTCTGTGAAAAAAGGAGTCCTGGGTATGGAGAGATCTATGGGTCATGCTGGTCAGAAACCAGGGAGTTTGGTTGGACCTCTTGCCCCTGATTTTTCATGGCACATCTACCAACCATACGTTCTCCATGGTTCTCTCCATTCGCCATCACCATAGGCTCCATCAGAGAAGCCTTTTACTAGCTCCCAGGATAGATGATTATGAAGAAGGTCTGAGGACCCCCTTGTGGTTGAGTATGGCCCAGTAGCATTGAGATCGGGGTGGCACAATGGACCCACAACGTTTTCTCCAATCCTCCCATGGCCATGCCCACATGGAGGAGGCAGAGGCTACGATCTGACCAGAGCACCCACCCTCCATCTCCGTCCCCCCGCCAGCCTCCAGAATTATATCTTCCTGCTCTCTCCTCCTTCCTCTCTTCTATAAGCCTTGATGAGCAGATGCCAGCAAAAGACGTTCCAGACTGGGAGGTAAGATGGGGCTGCTCCCCAGGGGATGAGGCAGAAAACACAAATTACTTCCAGAAGCTGACTGCATTTCCACTGCTTGAGCTCTCTGGATGCCAGCAACCCACTGCTTGTAAGTCAGTTAAATGAGTTCGGCTGAGTATTGCCTGTGATGTTGGGGCCGGGGAGGGCAAACAATTCCTCATAATTCATTTTATCCTTTTCTCATTAATCTAAGAGGTCAGACTGAAGAAGGGGAATTTTCTTTTGTGCTTCAGGGCTGGGACAGGGCTGGGTGGAGGGGGAGCAGCTCTTTATTATCAAAGCCTGGCTCATTAAATATTCATCCCAATGCCTGTCACCAGTCCGGGAGGATGAACGGATTTAAGGTTCGAACCTTACTGATCTCTTATTCTTTTTAGAGCCTCAGGTGGAACTCTTTCATGAGACTGCAAATTATAAAGCCACCCTGTTCTTTGAAGAGAAGTTTTTGTAATCAAATACAACTCTCTCTTCATCCCAACCTATGCTCCTTCTATGCCGACAACTGGAAGAAAGGCGAGAGAAGGGCCAGAGATAAACCGGCAGGTCCACAGCGACCAGTGGCCCCTAGGGATGAGCAGAGAGGAAGACAGACACTCAGAGTCTGGGAAGAAGGAGCAGCAGGGACAGACATGAACACTTGCTAAGTGTCTCCTAGGTGCCTGGCACTTCATTTGCACCAACTCATGTCATTTTCACAACCCTTTGAAGCAGGAATTCTCCTCTGAGAGGTTAAGTGATTTACCCAAGGTCACACAGCTAGCAGAGTGTACAAGTGGGGATCTGAATCCAGTCTGAGCTCCATCGCTATAGGAGCTGCCTCCTGACTCATACAGGACTCATACACGGACAAGGAAGGGGGCCTCCACACCAGTGGTTCTCACTGGGGGAAGGGGGGTTGTCGTTGTTGTTATGTGCTGTTGAGTCAGATCCAACTCATAGCGACCCCTCCTTGGGTTTCCAAGGCGGTATCACTACAGAAGTAGATTGCCCGACCTTCCTTCCAAGGAGTGGCTGGTGGGTTTGAACTGTCAGCCTTCTGATTAGCAGTCAAGTGCCTTAGGCACTACGCCACCAGAGAGGCAGGGGTAGCATAGGGAATGCCTACAGATATTTTTTGGCGCAGTACCTAAGGCATTTGATTGCTAACCAGAAGGTTGGTGGTTCAAACCCACGAGCAGCTCTGGGCACAAAGATGGGGCAATCTACTTCCATAAAGATTTACTGCCTCGGAAACCAATGGGGGTTGCTATGAGTCAGAATTGACTCCATGGCAGTGAGTTTGGGTTGTTTTGTTTTGTTTTGTTTTTTGCAGATATTTTTGGTTGTCACAGCTGGAGGTAGAGGGTGTTCTTAGCATCTAGTGGGTACAGGCCAGGCGTGCTGTCAAACATTCTTCATGCACAGTATAGCCCCACAGAGAATCATCCAGACCAAAATGTGAGCAGAGCTGAGGCTGCGACACCAGCAGTCACTCTCACAATCCCGGCTTCTGATTTTCACCCCGGGAATCTAGAAATTCCACCCAGAATTCTGATCTTTTTTTTTTTTTTTTTTTTTGCCCAAATCCAAGAATCAAACTACCCAGTAAAGAGCAGGTATTTGGAGAATTCTTGCCTCTCTGTGTTGCCCCGGGATACATAAAATCTTATCTAAATTCACACTCACGCTCACAATTTCACAGCAGAGAGAGAAGCACACACAACAGTCTAAGTTTCTCTCCACTGAGAACAATAAGAATCTAAGCTCCCTTGAAGTGAAGCACAGCTGTAATTAACGTTAATGAAACCCCTAAGTAGGCCTAGCACATTTCAGTGATCATAGCATTAGAGTCTGTGTGCTAAGGATAACCTCGTGTTACCACCAACCCCACACTAATGCAATGCAGCATTCAGGAAGAACTAGGGAATCCACCAGCTCATGGAAGGTCCACAAGAGTACTGGATGCAGGATCCACCTTTGCTGAGTGTGTACTAAGTACTAGTCACTGGGCCAGGCTAGAGACATCGTGCTGTCATTTAATTTCTACGACTGTTTAAGAAAGTTAGTATCGTTGTTCCCATTTTATAGATTGCCAGTCAGCAAACTTTTATTGTCAAGGGTGACATTATAAACATTTTAGGCTTTGTGGGCCATACTGTCTCTATTCCAACTACACAACTGATCACTGTAACATGAAAGCAGCCATAGATAACAGATAACAAATGCACCTTCTGTCCATCTATTCATTCATCTATCCATCTAGTCACCCATCTATGTAGTCATCCATCCATTCATCTACCCACATAACAAATATTCAACAACCTACCATATTGTCATGCCCTTGGGTATTAATGTGATTGAGTCTCCTACAACCCCTTCTCCAGACAGCTCTAGCCACACTGGTCTTCAATAACTTCCTGGACCATGTAAGCACTTTCCTGATCTAGGGCCTTGACACGTTTCTTCCTTCTCCCTAGATCCCTCTCTTCAGTTCACCCTAACCCTTCTCTTTTTGCCCGCTAGTGCCTTCTGATCTTGCCAGACTCCCGTCATTCTCAATCTCAGCACCCTGTGTGATTTTTTTCACAGCACTCGCAACACTTTGAAACTGTTTAATCATTCGATTGTAAACTTGTTTTGTGTCAACCCACCATTAGTGTATGAATTCCATGAAGGCAGATATCATAACTTTCTCATTCACCAAAAAGTTGGCTTCAAAGCATGGCCCCCACCTATCACATCCAGCACAGTTTAGATCACACCATCTGTCTGGCTAATGAGCACCCAGAACGTGGCTAGTCCGAATGGAGATCAAATGTACATTTAAATTACACACTAGTATTGATGACTTCATATAGAAAAAAGAATAATGCAAAATACCTCAATGTATCTTTATATTGATTACATGTTGACATGATATTTTGGATCTATTGGGTTAGCTGAAATAAATTATTAAGATCAATTTCATCTGTTTCTTTTCACTTTTCTAATGTGGCTACTAGGAAATTATAAATTATACATGTGGCTTGTTTGTAGTCTATGTTTATTGGGTAGCACTGGTCTAGAACCTCTCCCATTCTGTTCTCAGCCTCTCACTAATTAGCTCTCTGACCTTCAATTAACCTCACTAGGTCACGGTTTCTTTATGCAACAAATGAATATAAGAGTTTCTGACCTGCCAAGTACACAGGGCTGTGGTACAGCTCAAATGAGATAATGGATATGGAAATGCCTGGGGAAAAAATCTATACAAATGCAATGTCTTCTATAATGAGATTTTCGGACTCATTTCTAAATCCCCACGGGTTTTTTCCCTCCATCACTGGCTCCTGGATAGGACCTAACTTCCTCCATTTTCCCAACTTCTGATCCTCATGCCCTAACTCCTGAAATCAGTATTAGCTCTTCCTCCCAAAGGGTACAACACTTCCTGCCCAGCCCTGGGGACAGAATTTCAGAAGCTGAAGGGTTTGGTGAAACAAGTCCATTGTCAGGCTACTCAAATTCACTCTTGGCGACCAAAGTTGTTACCTGATCCACTTTCCCACCCCACTCTTTCAAGTGATGATGGAACTAATGAAAATGTGGTTATTTGGACAACTTCTTATATTACTACTGCACCTTGCCAACTCTATCTTTGAAGAGAGTCCTATATAATTTCAGTTGACTGAAGAGTGAGATTATAATTATTTTAAAAATGGGCATGTCATCTATTGGTTTATCCTTTTCCTACTTGTTCCCAGAGAACAGCTTCATTTCTCCTTTGAGGACCCACTTTTTTCTGGTCTCCATCTGAGTTGTTGTTGTTGTTAGGTGTCACTGACTCAATCTCAACAGACAGTGATCCAATGTGATGGAGTAGAATTGCCCATAAGATGTTCTAGGCTGTGATCATCATGAGAGCAGACTGCCAAGTCTTGCCCACAGAGACCCGGGGTGGGTTCGAACAGCGTTTTGGTTAGCAAACGAGCACTTAAGCATGTGCTACCAGGACTCATCTGTATTTAGTTGAATAGTATCCCCCCTCCCAAAATTCAGGTTCACTTGGAACCTTTGAATGGGACTTTCTTTGAAAATAAGGTCATTGCAGATGTCATTAAGTTAAGGCGATGTCACACTGGACTAAGATGGGCCCTAAATCCAATATAACTGGTGTCCTTATAAGAAGAAGTAAGTGTGGACACAGAGATATAGACAGACAGGGAGATTATCATATCACGTCAGAGGCAGAGATCTGGGTGATGGGTTTATAAGCCAGGGAACACCAAGGGTGACTAGCAACCCCCAGGAACTAGAAGAGAAACATGGAACAGATTGCCCCTCAGAACCCCCAGAAGGAACTAACTTGGGTGAGACCTTGATTTTTGGACTTCTGGTCTTCATAACTGTGAGGATACGTTTCTGTTGTTTTAAGCCACCTGGTTTGTGGCTTTGCTATGCCAGTGTCATGAAACTAATACACCATCCACATGATATGTGTGGGACAGACAAGCTTGCATGCACTTGCCCCAATCAGGTTATTCCAGACCACTGGCCACAATGATTGGTTTAAGGATGGGCATGTGATCTGAGTTGATTCAATGGGAACCAATCCCAAGACTTCTATGGAACCTTCAAGAAAGAGGAGCTCCTTCTTCTGCTGGGGTTATAAGCCTAGAACTTGAGAGATGGGGTGGGGCGAAGTGGGCCACCATGAAAAAGCAAAAGTGTTGTGGAGCAAGGGGTGGAGAGACAGAGTTCCCTGCACATTGTTTAAGCACCTGGATCCAGCAATACCTGAAGTCACCCATCCCCCTGAACTATGCAATCACAAAAGCCAACAAATGCCAGTTGTGGGAGAAGCCAATTTAAGTGGAGATTTAATCACTTACAACCAAAAGAATCTTGCCTAATGTAAAATGAGATTAAGTATAATGCATTTTAAAAGAAATTTACTTTATGACTCTTAACTAATACAGTAACTCCATCAGAGCTGACAGAGCATTGTCTAGAAATTTCCATCATTTCTTAGTGGTGCTGCTAAGCATATTAGAACTAGATTATCAATTAAATGCAAACAGGCTCTCCACAAGGCACTGGGAATGTGTGCAGGGTCATCAGAGGGGCATTTTCTCAAGGGCCATTCTACTGAAATCCTCTTTTTCACTGTCTGTGGAAGGAAAAGAGGTTGCTCAGAAAAACTGAACTGCAGACAAGTTGCTCCAGTCAGAGTGACCAGCAATTGGATTAATGGGGCTCGGTGGTGTTGTGGATAACATTGGGCTGCTAACCAAAGGACTGGTGCTTCAAACCCACCAGCTGCTCTGTGGGAGAAAGATGAGGCAGTCTGCCTCCATAAACACTTTGGTAAAGACTGAAACCCTATGGGGCAATTATACTCTGTCTTAAAGGGTCACTATGAGTTGGACTCAACTTGATGGCAGTGGGTTTGGTTTGATATAAATTAATGGGTATTGTGGAATTTATACTTGTTACCTAAAAGCATGGTGATGTTGTAGGTACCGCTATGTTGGTTCTGACTCATAGCAACCTATCTATGTACAAGAGAATGAAACACTGCCATCCTGACAATCATTGCCATCTTTGAGCTCAGTGTGGTAGCCACTGTATCAAGGCATCTCACTGAGGGTCTTCCTCTTTTTCTCTGACCTTATAATTTACCAAGCATGATGTTCTTCTCCAGGGACTGGTCCCTCCTAATAACATGTCCAAAGTACGTGAGATGAAATCCTGCCATCCTCACGTCTAAGGACCACTCTGGCTATACTTCTTCCAAGACTGATTTATTCATTCTTCTGGTAGTCCACAGTATATTCAATATTCTTTTGCCATGGTTCAAAGGCATCAATTCTTCTGTGGTCTTCCTTATTCATTGTCCTGCTTTCACATGCATATGAGGTGATTGAAAAGATCATGGCTTGGGTCAGGACCACCTTAGTCCTCAAAGTCACATCTTGGCTTTTCAACACTTTTAAGAAAGAGATCTTTTGCAGCAGAAGAAATGAAACTCCCTACTGGAAAGCTGTGTAGACTGGGAAACTTCCACTCCTAACCTGAAATCCTAGCTTAGAGGTCACCTTCTCAGGTAGCCCACGAGCTTGGTGAGTGGGTGGTTCTTGGACAGATGGGGGAAACTGAGAGTCAGGGGTGCCCAGGCAGAATCGAAGTGTAGGAACTCAGAAGCCCAGCTTTGCCTCTAAGCCAAGCTCCCTGACAAGAAGATTAATGAGGTGAGAGTTGTCAAGGGCCTGGAGGTGGTTAAGACAAAGCAGCCACTAAAACAATGGGGCTATTTTTAGCCTCTTCTGCATGGGCTTTGGGTACATTTGCCAACATCAGCCCTAGAAAAGCATGCCTTTTCAGCCTTGTGCTGGTCTCCACCACAGCCCCTTGACAATATGGATATTGAACCGTAGAGATGTTGACGAAGTCTAAGTGATCAACTAGAATCCCCATCTCCCTAAAAGAAAGGACTTACAACTTCCTGACCCATCATCCAGCAATGGACCCAGTAGGCTTTCTATTTCAGTGAACTTCAAGGAAAGCATCTATTAAATGGGTTTGTAGGATTTTTGATTTTTAAATATTAGACTATCCAAAGTGATGACCTAGAGGGTAATGTCAGGGCAGCAGTCAGATTTTATTTGGCTTATACATGGCTTCAATCTGAATTCATTGGCAACATCTTTTAACAATAGAGAAATGTCATATTAAGAAAAATCCACACTTCTGGTTTGTCTTGATCAACTGAAACAATTCAAGGCCTACATTCTAAGTGACAGAAGCCAGCCAGAGATGCATGGCTACCCCTTTATATATGGGTCATGAGTCCTCCAGTTTGTCCCACTCTCCACTTGCACTACTGTCACTTCTTGTCCCTGAAGCAGACTGCCAGCTGCCATTACTCCTCTTGCAAAAGGCTTTCATCATGCATTTGGGTTTCCTGAATGGCTCTGTTAGGTATTTGAGTTTGCAAGTTCTGCAAAATGCGCATGAATTAATTACGTAGTAAACTGCATAGGCAAAATACAAACAAGCAAAGAGGTAAAATAAGGTACTTCAAAGGCGCCATCTTTTTGGTATTCTTTGCTTTCAGCCAAGATCCATCTGACACCAGCAATGATATCCCTTGTTCCACTTCTGAATCTGGCTTGAATTTCTGGCAGTTGCCTGTCAATATACTACTGCAACCATTTTTTAATTATCTTCAGCAGTGATACCGCCTCGGAAACCCAAGGAGGGGTTCGCTATGAGTCAGATCCGACTCCATGGCAGTGAGAGAGAGAGAGAGAGAATATTAATGATATGTTCGATGATTTCTGAATTCTGTTGGATCGTCTTTCTTTGGAATGGGTATAAATATGGATCTCTTCCAGTCAGTTGGCCAGGTCTTCCAAATCTTTTGGCATAAACAAGTGAGTGCTTGCAGCATTGCATCCAATTGTTGAAGCATCTCAGTGGGTGTTCTGTCAATTCCTAGAGCCTTGTTTCTTTGCCAGTTTCTTCAGTGCAGCCTGGACTTCTTCCTTCAATACCATTGACTCTTGATCATATGCCCTCCTAAAATGGTTTAATATTGACCAATTCTTTTTGGTACTGTGACTCTATGTTTTATTGACTATGCAAAGTGTGGGTCATAACTAATTATGGATAACATTGCAAAAAATGGGAATTCCAGAATATTTAATTGTGCCCATGAGGAAACTGTACATAGACAAGGAGGCTGTCATTCAAACAGAACACGGGCATACTGCATGGTTTGAAATCAGGAAAGTCATGTGTCAGGGCTGTTTCCTTTCACCATAGTTATTCAATCTGTATGCTGAGGAAATAATCTGAGAAGTTGGACTATGTGAAAAAGAACATAAGATCAGGATGGGAGGAGGACTCAATAAGAACCTGTGATATGCAGATGACACAACCTTGCTTGCTGACAAGTGAAGAGGACTTGAAGCACTTACTGAGGAATATCAAAGACTACAGCCCTTAGAATGGATTAGACCTCAACATAAAGAACATAAAAATCCTCCCAGTTAGACCAGTAAGCACCATCATGATAAATGGAGAAAATGGTGACATTGTCAAGGATTTCATTTTGCATGCATCCACAATCAATGCCCATGGAAGCAGTAGTTAAGAAATCAAACAATATATTGGACTGAGCAAAGTGTTAAAGAGCAAAGATGTCACTTTGAAGACTAAGGTGCATCTGACCCTAGCCATGGTCTTTTCAATCACCTCATATGTATGTGAAAGCTGGACAACGAATAATGAAGACCACAGAAGAAGTGATGCGTTTGAATTGTGGTGTTGGTGGAGAATATTGACTATACCAGGGACTTCCAGAAGAACAAAATCTGTCTCAGAAGTACAGCCCGTATGCTCCTCACGAGTGAGAATGGCCAGACCGCTGTCTCTCATACTTTGGTCACATAATCAGGAGGGACCAGTCCCTAGAGAAGGACATCATGCTGGGTAAAGTGGAGGGTCAGCAAAAAAAGGAGAAGACCCTCAACGAGATGGACTGACACCGTGACCACAGCAACACCTGTGAGGATGACACAGGACAAAGCAGTGTTGTGTTGTTACACACGGGGTCACTACGAGCCAAAACCAACTCAATAACACCTAACACACAAGGCTCCATCTGGAGCAGCGGTGGCACAACGGTTCAGAGTTTGGTTGCTAACTGAAAGGGCAGAGGATCTAACCCACCACCAGCTGCTTCATGGGAGAAAGATGTAGCAGTCCGCTTCCATGAAGATTTACTGCCTTAGAAACCTCATAGGGGTTGGTTCCACTGTGTCCCGTAGGGTTGCTATGACTTGGAACCAACTCAGTGGCAGCAGGGTTTTTGTTTTGGTTTGGTTAAGGGGCCATCCAACTTTGGCCTTACATGATTATATGAACAGATAGAGAATACTAGAACTGTGAGAGCCTTCTAAAGTGACTGCAGGGTGGGAGGACAGCCCACCCTGCATGCTTCTTTCTGTGCTAAAGGAGCCATGGTGCTGGCGCCTCTCCACTCCTCAGTCATTCTTTCCATGGAGAGAGAAAGTGACTTAGTAACATGAGATTGGGGAGTTTAGGAGAGCAAACAGGCATATGTAAGTCCTCTCCTTCCTCATTCTTCTTCAGGTTGGGAGCAAACTGTCTGTAGGAAGTACAGGTTCCTGTCTCCCCCTCCAGGCCCTGTTCACAAAGGAGGACTTCTCCCCAGCTGAGGGAGGTTTGCCCTGGTTGTGTGCTGTAGTCCTTATAGAGTGAGGGCTAATAAGGTCACCTACCCACAGATAAAGGTCAGGTTCTCCAGGATCTTTGAATGATGTTTAGATCTTCAAACGACATCACTCTTCAGTCTTATTTCTCAAGTGATTCAGAACTCAGCAGAGGAGCTAGGAGGACTATGCTGGGTTCCCAAAGCCCCCAATAGTCATCTAGGCAAATAGCTATTATTTTGAGGGTCCATTATCCCCTCTGCAAGTCTGAGGGACCATACAGATCTTCTACCACCCCTCACCCCACCCCCACGTACCTGTTTATATCACACTTCTATACACACGTCAGATAGTCAGATCCCCAAAGCCCATTTGTACTCCAGATTTTGTTTTCAAAAATACGTGACTTAGACCCGTCTCCAAAGAGGAGAAGGAGACTAGGTGGCACAGTGGTTAAGCACATGGTGGCAAAGCGAAAGGTTGGCAATTCAAACCCACCAGCCGCTCCAAGGGGGAAAAGATCTGGTGATCAGCTTCCTTAAAGAAGACACCCTTGAAAACCCTATGGGGCAGTTCTACTCTACAGCACACAACAACAGCAACCAAAGAGGTGGCAACTGACTTACTTGAAATGAAATGGAACAGAAGCACCAGCAAAAGCCCTAGCATCTGATTGTCACTTGTAGTGGAATGAATGTTGTTGTTGTTGTTGTTATGTGCCATTGAGTCAGACCTGACTCATAGCGAGCCCTCCTTGGGTTTCCGAGGCAGTATCACTACAGAAGTAGATTGCCCAACCTTCTTTCCGAGGAGTGGCTGGTGGGTTTGAACTGTCAGCCTTCTGGTTAGCAGTCAAGTGCCTTTGGCACTATGCTACCAGAGCTCCTAGTGGAATGAATAGGTTCCCCAAAATTCACGCCACCTGGGACCTCAGAATAGGAACTTATTTGGAAATAGGGTCTTTGGAGATGAAATTTGTTCAGAATCTTAAGTTGAAATCATACTGGATTTAGGTCCTAAAGCCAATGGTTGGTGTCCTTATAAGAAGAGAAGAGGGCACAGGAGACACAGATGATCTGAAGATGGTGGCAGACACTGGAGTGAAATGTTTCAAGGCCAAAGAAGGCCACGGATTGCCAGTGACCACCAGAAGCAAGGACAGAGGCATGAAAGGATTCTCCCCTAGAGAGCCTTCAAGGGAGCATGGTCCTGCTAGTACCTTAATTTGGGACCTCTACCTTCTCTTGTGGCACAGTGCCTAAGGCATTTGACTGCTAACCAGAAAGCTAGTGATTCAAACCACCAGCCACTCCTCCAAAGGAAAGACAGGGAAATCTACTTCCACAGAGAAACTGCCTTGGAAACCTAAGGAGGGGTCGTTATGAGTTGGAATCCACACGATGGCAATGAGGTGTTTTTGTTTGTTTGTTTGTTTGTTTTTTCCTTAGGGGCCTCTAGAACTGTTAAAGAATGAGTACCTGTTGTTTTAAATCACCCAGTTTCTGATCATTTGTTATGGCGGCCCTGGGAAAGGACACAGCAGCCTTCCTGGCTTTCCAACAGGTGCATTCATCCATTCAATAAACTCTGGGTGCCTGGGTGCCAGACACTCATTGGGCATGCAATGAGGAGTGCCATCATTAGTCTTAACAAAGGGCGCAGACATCAGTCTATTTGTTACACAAATAAATGGCCAGTTACACATCATGATATATGCTATGATAGCAAAGAACAGGGAGCTCTGGTAGCCTAGTACCTAAGGAACTTGACTGTTAACCAGAAGGCTGGTGGTTCAAACCCACCAACCACTCCTTGGAAGGAAGGTTGAGCAGTAGTGATACTGCCTCGGCAACCCAGGGAGGGTCGCTATGAGTCAGATCTGACTCCACGGCAGTGAGTTTGGATTTTGGTTGTTGTTATTGTTGTTGTTATGTGTCGTCAAGTCGGACCCGACTCACAGCAACCCCTCCTTGGGTTGCCTTCTGGTTAGCAGTCAAGTGCCTTAGGCACTAGGCTACCAGAGCTCCTTGGTTTTTGGTTAGTGATCTCCAATCTGTGAAGAGATCTAGACCTGCACTGTCCAACATGGTAGCCACTAGCCATAAATGGTAATTATTTAAATTAAAATTAATTAAATAAAACTTAAAATGTAATTCCTTTCTCCATTTCAAGTGCTCAGAAGACATACGTGATTGCCATATTGGACAGTGCAGATAAAGAACGTTTCCATTATCACAGAAAGTTCTTTTTCTTTTTTACTTTTTATTGTGATTTGGGTAAAAGTTTACAGTTGTTGTTGTTGTTGTTGTTCTTATGTGCTGTTGAGTCGGACCTAACTCATAGCGACCCCTCCTTGGGTTTTCGAAGCAGTATCACTACAGAAGTTGATTGCCCAACCTTCCTTCCGGGGAGTGGCTGGTGGGTTTGAACCGCCAGCCTTCTGGTTAGCAGTCAAGTGCCTTAGGCACTATGCTACCAGGGCTTTCCACACAGTTGTTCATACATGTTTTGTCTCATGATATTGACTGCAATTCCCCACAATATAACAGCTCTCCTCCCACTTCCTCCCCATAGTTACCTCTTCCCTGTGTCCTTCCCTCCCATGCACTTCTGCCCCTGCCCCTCCTAAGCTGCCTCCCTGTGCAAACACTGCCCTTCTGTTCCCCCATGACTGATCTCTCCAAGGAGTGTATCTACCTGATGTAAATGTTCAGCCCATATGCCTGCCTATTATTTGGCTGAAAGCCACAGGAGTGGGTTCAATTCCAGACCTGAAGGGTAGCTAGGGGCCATAGTCTCAGGGGTCTCACCAGGCTCTATCAGAGCAGCAAACCCTTTTTTTTTTTTTTTTTTTATGATTTTGAGTTTTGTTCCATATTGTTCTCCCACTCTATTCCAAGGGTTGTAGCCTTTCACCATACTTATGTTGTTGAACTTTGCTATTAATGCTGGAGTGAGAAGGTATCTCATGGTTTTGATTTGCATCTCTCTAATGGAGCTCTGGTAGCATAGTGGCTAAGGCACTTGATTGCTAACCAGAAGGCTGGCGGTTCAAACCCACCAGCCACTCCCCGGAAGGAAGGTTGGGCAATCCTACTTCCGTAGTGACACTGCCTCGGAAACCCAAGGAGGGGTCGCTATGAGTCGGGGCTGACTCGACGGCAAACAACAACAACAACAACAATGGCTAATAGGGAGCTCTGGTAGCGTAGTGCCTAAGGCACTTGACTGCTAACCAGAAGGCTGGCGGTTTAAACCCACCAGCCACTCCTCGGAAGGAAGATGGGGCAATCTACTTCCGTAGTGATACTGCCTCGGAAACCCAAGGAGGGGTGGCTATGAGTCGGGTCTGACTCAACGGCACATAACAACAACAACAACAATGGCTAATAATCACAAACATTTCTTCACGTGTTTGTTGGCTGCCTTAATATTTTCTTTGGTGAACTGTCTGTTCATGTCTTCTGCTCATTCTTTAATTGGATTATTTATCTTTTTGTTGTTGAGGTGTTGGAATTTTCTATAAATTTTAGAGATAAGTCCTTTCTCCAGTATGTTATAACCAACTCATAGCGACCCTATAGGACAGGGTAGAACTGTCCCAGAGGGTTTCTAAGACTATAAATTTTTATGGAAGCAGACTTGCACATCTTTCTCCTGCAGAGCAGATGATAGGTTCAAACTACTGACTTTTCACTTAGCAGCTGAGCAATTTAACCACTGTGCCACCAGGACTGTGAAGCTTAAACTACCCCCTACTGATTTCAGGTCCTATAGTAGGTCCAAGGAGCTTTGGTGGTGCAGTGGTTAAACACTAGTCTGCTAACCAAAAGGTCAGCAGTTTGAACCCACCATCCACTTTGTGGGAGAAAGATATGGCAGTCTGTTTCTATAAAGATTACAACCTTAGAAACCCTCTAGGACAGTTCTGATCTGTCCTGTATGGTCTCTTACGAGTTGGAATTAACTTGACAGCAACTGGGTTTGGTTTAGTTTTGGCATGTTGTTGTTAGGTGCCACTGAGTTGTCTCATAAAAGACAATGAATCTGCCACTTGTCATTAAGGACGGGAGGGGAGACATTTGACATAGCTCAGCTAAAGATATGACAGGGAAAATAAACCCCTTCATGACTATACTTCAGTGAGTGTAAATGCTTCAATAAACCTAATATAACAGCTTCTGAGCATCATAAGCTTATATAAGTTATCTCATTTGAGCCTCACAATGACCACATGAGGCAGATATTACCACAGAGGAAGAAACTGAGGCTCAAAAAGGTTAGGGGAGTGGCTCAGGACCCCACACTAAATGGCAAAGTGGAAATTTGAGTCCAGGTCTTCCTTACTCTGTAACTTTCTTTATTAAGTTGCTAGGCTATCTTTTGGCATAGTCCCTAAGGCACTACTTGACTGCTAACCAGAAGGCTGGCGGTTCAAACCCACCAGCCACTCCTTGGAAGGAAGATGGGGCAATCTACATCTGTAGTGATACTGCCTCGGAAACCCAAGGAGGGGTCGCTATGAGTCAGGGCTGACTCGCTAGCACATAACAACAACAACAACAACAGGCTATCTTTTAAATGACAGAATCATTATTTAAAAACTTCAAACCGCAGAGGGGAAGGGGACACGTGGAAAATGTAAAACATGATGGAATCCAAATAACATGTGTGCTTGAGGTGACACTATCACACTGATGTCGGTTTCCTGGTTTCGCCAAGGTACTAGTGTTACATAAGATACTGTTGTTCCCGGAAGCTGGGTGACACAGGGACTTCGGTACTGTAATTTCTTGTGAGTCTCAGACCATCTCGTAACAAAAACTTGTTTTTTTAAAAAAAACTACAATGATTTAAGTTGTGAAAATGATGTTTACTGTGTATTTCTTACATCAAAATACTTGGTTATGCTTTTAGTGAGGAAAACATGAAAGCTACTGAGAAAATCTTAAAATTTTGATTGTATAAAGAATTTTAGACTCAAGCTGTTATTAAAGTATGCTGGTTCTTTAAATTTACTATTTAACATACAATATTTTGGGGGGATAATATTTTTTTAAATTCATGTCTTTTAAACCCCAGCATGACCTCCAGCATATCTGGAGATAAATTGCAACACCTCTCAGATGCTGGTGAAGAGGTTCAAGTACTGCTCAATCTGCAAATATAAACCTGAACTTGTCCTAATTAGTGATGCCACAAGCCACACCAGCTGCCATCAAGTCGACTCCAACTCACAGCAGCCCTGTATGCTTAAGACTAGAACTGTGCCCCATGCAGTCTTCAATGGCTCACCAAGTAGATCACCAAGCCTTTCTTCCAGTGTGCCTTTGGGTGGACTTGAACTTTCAACCTTTTGGTTAGCAGCCATCCAAATTAACTGCACCACTCAAACCCATGGCAATCAAGTTGATTCTGACTGTTAGCGACCTTCTAGGACAGAGTAGAACAGCCCCATAGAGTTTCCAGGCTGTAATCTTTATGGAAACTGACCACCACATCGCTCTCCTGTGGAGCAGTTGGTGGGTTTGAACCACCAACCTTTTGGTTAATAGCTAAGTGCTGTAAGCACTGTGCCACCAGGGCTCCTTTGCACTACTCAGGGACTCCACACAGCTGTTCTATTTAGTTTTGAAGAGTCATGAGACTTCAGGTGACTTTGCTAAAGCTCGGAGGGACACAACAAGCATCGTCTTTCTGGATCATCAGCACAAAGTAGGTGCTCCCCAGAGGCAGTGCTGGGCTGCTGAGTGCTCTAGGACCCACGTCACACAGGCCAGGCTCTGCAATGCCAGGACATCAGCCCAGATGCACAAGAACATGTCAAGAATAAATAGGAAGAATCACCAGAGACAAGCAAGAGTTTCAGTCCTTTCAGGGGATGGCTGTTTGTGAGTGTTCAGTACTGGCCTGGTGAGTCACTCATTAGCAAAGCAGCAACATGACCTTCTTCTATTGATTCCAGGAAGGCATGGGGGTGGAGACAGGGTTTTCAAGAAGTCAACAGAGACAAAGGCAAGAGGCGAATAAGTATCTACCATTCTGTTTAGATAGGATGTTCTTGGGGCAAGTGAGAACTAAGGTGCTGATTAAAAGACAAGAAAACTGGCTAACAAGGGTAGGGACGCTGAGTGGTGTCATCTAATGCCTTTTACTCCAGGATTAATCAGTTTTCACCAAAAATAAAATAAAATAAAAATAGAATATAGCAAAGGAGGTGAAGTAGTCCACAAAGAGACATGAGACATAAAAGAGAGGAGGCAAAAAATAACCTAGTTTTACTTTCCCAACTGTCCTCATCTGAAGCCCAGTGAGAGAAGGGAAGTTGAGAGGGGAAAAAACAGAAAAGATGGATTGGAAGACTAGAGGCCAAGGAGACTACAGTCATCGTAAGAACAAACAGATCTATGCAATAGAAGAGAGAGCTCTGAAATCGACCCACACATATATAATCAATTTATATTCAGCAAAGATGTCAGATAACTCAGTGGGGTGGTCATTTCACCAAATGCTGCTGGAACAATTGGATATGCATATGGACAATAAAGAATCTTGATCCTTACCTCACACTATACACAAAAGTGCCATGTGAGATGTATAACAAACTACATAAAAGCTAAAACTATAAAGGTTCTAGAAGAAAATAAGAGAATATCTTGGTGACCTTGGAATAAGCAAAGATTTCTTAGAGGGGACACACACACACACATACATACACACAAAAACCACTACCTATAGAAGAAAAGAATAAACTGGACTTCACTAAAATGGAAAACTTTAACTTTTCAAAAGACAGCCATAAAAAATCATATAGCAAACTACAGAATGGGAGAAAATATTCATAACACATATATCTAACAAAGGACCTATATTCATAATATATAAAGAAGTCTTACAACACAATAATAAAAATATAAACAGCCTAATTCAAAAACAGACAAAAGACTTGAAGAGATAGTCAACCTAAAGAGATATACAAATGGCCAGTAAGCCCATGAAAAGATGTTCAACATCTTTAGTTACTGTTGTTGGATGCCATAGAGTTGATTCTGATTCACAGCGACGCTATTGGGCAGAGTAGAAGTGCCCTATAGGGTTTTCTTTAACTTATAAGAATCATTGCTGTTATAATCATTGTGGAAACAGAGATCTTTCTCCAGCAATGATGGATTTGAACTGTCAACCCTTCAAAGAACAGCCCAGCACTTCACCATTTGCACTACTAGGGCTCCTTCCTTTAGTCATTAGAGAAATGCAAATTAAAACTACAATGAGATACAGCTTCATACCTATCAGAGTGGAAAAAATTTAAAAGCCCGATAATACTAAGTGTTGACAACAATGTGGAGCAGGGTTTCTCAAGCCCCACATTATTGCAACTTTTGATAAATCTTTGATCAGGGAACACAAAGTGGGTACTATCCTGTGCATTGTAGGATGTTTAGTGACATTCTCAGCCTCTACCCACTAGACGTTTGCTGCACCTCTCACTCCTAGTTATGACAACCAAAAATATCTCCAGATACTGCCAAATTTCCTCTGGGGAGCAAAACTGCCCCTTTCCTCCCCTCACCCCACTGCAGTTGAAAACTACTTGTGTAGAGTAATTAGAACTCTCATACTTGCTGGTAGGATCATAAATCGATGCCAACGGAAGCAGCAGTCAGGACATTAGACGACGTGTAGCATTAGGAAAGTCAACTGCAAAGGAACTGTTTCAAGTGCTGAGGAGCAAGGATGTCTCCTTGAGGACTAAGGCGCACCTGACACAAGCCATGATATTTCTAATCGCTTCATATGCATGTGAGAGCTGGACAATGAATAAGGAAGACCGAAGAAGAGTTGATGCTTTTGAGTTGTGGTGCTGGCAAAGAATGCTGAAAGTACCATGGACTGCTAAAAGAACTAACAGATCTGTCCTGGAGGAAGTGCAGCCAGAATGCTCCTTGGAAGCGAGAATGGCCAGACTTCGTCTCACCTATTTTGGTCATGTTGTAAGAAGGGACCATTCCCTGGAGAAGGATGTCATGCTTGGTAGGGTGGAGGGTTGATGAAAGAGGGGGAGGCCTTCAACGAGATGGATTGATACGGTGGCTGCGATGATGGGCTCAAGTATAGCAGGGATTGTGGGGCTGGTGCGGGATCGGGCAGTGTTTCGTTCTGCTGTGCATGGGGTCGCTATGAGTCGGAAACGACTTGACGGCACTTAACAACAACAACAACAGGATCATAAAATGTACTTGGGAAGACTGCTAGGCAATTTCTTAGTTTCTGATAAAGCTAAACATTAGGATACACTCAAAAAAGAAAAATCAAACTCACTACTGAGTCAATTCCGACTCATAGTGAACCCCTTTGGGTTTTTGGGTTTCTGAGGCAGTAAATCTTTATAGAGGTAGATTGCTCAGTCGTCTTTCTGCTAAGTGGCTGGTGAGTTTGAACCACCACCTTCTGATCAGCAGTCAAATGCTTTAGGCATTATGGCACCAGAGCTCCATACATACACTACAACCTAGAAATTCTCCTAGGTATTTACTTAAGAAAAACTAAAGCATGTGTCCATTGAAAAAAAAAAAAAAAAACCTTCTTCAGGAATGTTCCTAAGTGAAAGCAAAGGAAGGCACTGCTGACAGAAATGCAAGTACAAAGGACAACCACTTTAAAGTGTTAAAAAAGTAAAGATGTCACTTTGAGGACTAAAGTATACCTGATTCAAGCCACGGTATTTTCAATTGCCTCATATGTATGTGAAAGCTGGACAAGGAATAAGGAAGATCAAAGAAGAATTGATGCCTTTGAATTGTGGCATTGGCAAGGAATCCCAAATCTACCACAGACTGTCAGAAGAACAAACAACTCTGTCTTGGAAAAAGTGCACCCCGAATGCTCCTTAGAAGCAAGGATGGCAAGGCTCTGTATGTACTTTGGACGTGTTCTCAGGAGGGACCAGTCCCTGGAGAAGAACACCATGCTTGGTAAAGCAGAGGGTCTGGGAAAAAGAAGAAGATTCTCAATGAGGCGGACTGACACGGTGGCTGCAACAATGGGCTCAAACAAAGCAACAATTGTGAGGATAGCCCAGGCCCAGGCAGTGTTTCGTTCTGGCATCCACAGGGTCACTGTGAGTCAGAACCAACTCCATAGCACCTAACAATAACAACAACATGGTAAATAGTATAGTGTAGACAGTCCTGTGATAACAAACAATAATTGGAAGAAGATACATAAGTAGATATGTATGGTAAATAGGCGTGGGAGGCCAGAGAGGACTATACCCGTGTACATATATGTATGGTGGTGGATTTTTCTACATATGTTTTGTGTGTGCTACATGGATACCCATACATACATTAGAGCACATAGAGGACACAACTACAAAAACTTCTTAAACATAACCAGACACCTCACAGGACTGAGCTACTGGGCTGGAGGGCTGAGGATATAGTCTTGGGAGACATCTAGATCAACTGGCTAATAAAGTACATGAAGCAATGCTATACACTCTAGTACGGTGAGTAGTGTCTGGGGTCTTAAAGGCTTGCAAGAGGCCATGTAAGATATAACTGTTGGTCTCTTCCTGTTCAGAGCAAAGGAGAGTGAAGAACACCAAAGACACTAGGGAGTAATTAATGGCCCCCATGAACCACAGCCTCCTCCAGCCTGAGACCAGAAGAACTAGATGGTGCCCAGCTACCACCACCTACCGTTCTAACTAGGGACACAACAGAAGTCTGGCAAAAATGTAGAACAAAACTCAAACTTACAAAAAAGACCAGACTTCCTGCTCTGACAGACTGGAGGAACCTCCTAGACTACTGGCCAAGTCATCCTTCCAACATGAAATTGAAGCTACCCCTGGTGGCCACCTCTCCACCAAGTAACAGACTGGCCTATAACATAAACAACATTCACAAGAAATGTGCTCCTCACAAGAAATGTGCTCCTTAGAACAACCAACTATACAAGACCAAACAGGCAACATATGTCCAAAAGCAAAGACGAGAAGTCAGGGAGGGGCAAGGAAACCAGACAAATGGAAACAAGGAAGCCAGGGTGGGAACAGGGAGAACAGTGACTCATTGCAGAGACCACAACAGAGCAATTTGTGTATGAACCACTGAAAGGAAAATGAATTCGCTATGACAATAAAATGTTCAAAAAATTAAAAAAGTATTCCTAATTCACATTACAAAATAATTCACGTTAAAAAATAATTCTTAACTCAAAAAAAAAAAAAAAGAAAAGAAAAAGGATGTTCACAAGCAGATTAATTCATAATAGTTTTATGCTGGAAATAGTCCAAATACTTAATCCGTGTGAGAATGGCTCAACAGATCGTGGTGTACTAATACAATCAAATATTCCTAATACAAAAGAGTGGACTATTGATACACACAACATGGATGAATCTTCAAAACATCATGTTGAATGAAAGACATCAGATACAAAAGACCACATACTGCATAATACCATTAATGCAACATTCTGGAAGAGGCAGAATTAAGTTCTGTGATCAAAATCAGAACAGTGGCTGGCTTCAGGGTGGGGAGAGATGAGTGGAGGGTGGCATGAAGAGACGTGCCGTGATGGAGAAATGTTCTGTATCCTCATTGGGTTGGTGGAGACGTGAGAATATGCATTGATCCAAACTCACTGATTTAAGGCTCTCTTAAATCTCCTGGGGAAAATAAGATGAAGCGAGGAAAAACACAACAAATCGTCGAACCGTACACTTCAAATCTGTTCGTTGTAGATAAATTACACCTCGGTTTCTAAAACGATAAAATGAAGACGCTAAACAGAAGAGAAAGGAAAACTGGGCAACGCGTTACCTTTCACAGGGAGGGGGGCAGATAAAGATAAAAGTGACAAGGCAGGCATCAGAGGAGGAAAAGACTGACGAGGAACCCACCGGCAGCTGTGCCCCCACTGCCGGCGAGTTCTGTCATTTTGTTACACCTGTGCCCGCCATGGTTAAGTAAACTCACATATTCTTCACTGGAGACCAACTTTCTAAAGCTGTTCACAGCAAATTGGCGCAGGCAGATGTCCCAGCTGCTGTCCATAATAACCTGGAATGGACCGTTAACTTCTGAGGGCCCCTCTAGCTCCCAGAGAGCCCCTAGGCTCCTCACACTTGAGGTATATTCTTGAAAACCTACATGGACGACTGAGAAAAACTTGGAGCACAGTGCTGGGTGAGGCACCAGTGAGGTCCCTCAGCACCGTGAAGCACATGAAGCGTGGATGGCGGCCTTGCAGACCTCAGCACCCCGAGTGTGGCGAGCTCTCATTTCACAGGACGCTGGGGATGTGGGCTGAACAAGCCCAAGACACAGAAGGAGTCGGGTACCAAAGTCGGAGCCGTGGGCCAAGCTCTTCTACGCTGGCTCTTTGTTGTCGGTTGGTTCTGAACCAGTTCTGGGTCAGGGCAACCCCATACACAGGAGGACAAAATGGCACCCCGTCCTGAGGCACCTTCTCCATGCTTGACAGACTTGAATCCACTGTAGCCATCAGTCAGCAGTCTGAGTGCCTTCCCACCCAGGGGCCTGACCTTCCAGGACGATTTCAGTTAATATTCTGCTGTGGCCCATATGTTTGCCCTTGGCTGATTTCTCAGAAGCAGATCATTACACCTTTTTCCCCGAGTCCACCTTAGTCTACAGAGTCCGCTGAAACCTGTCCAGCAACATAGGAACACACAAGCCTCCACTGACGGACGGGAGGTGGCCGCACATGAGATGCACCGGCCAGGTATCGAACCTGGGTCTTCTGAATGGAAGGTGAGAATTCCGCCACTGAACCACCCCACAGGATAAAAGAAGTGTGTCGGCAGAAAGGACTCGGTTCCATGTGAGAGACCACAGGCCACGTGTGAGCCTGAGCCTCGCGATCTCTGTTGTTGCTGTTTTCAGTTGCTGTCAGTTGCTTCTCATTCCTGGCGACCCCCCGTGTCCAGCTTTCAAGGCTGTGACTCTTCAGAAGCAGATGGACAGGCGTGTCTTCTCGCACCTCTGGGTGGGTTTGAACCTGCAATCTTTCAGTTAGTGGTAGTCCAGTGCTTAATCATTTGCACCACCCAGGGACTCCTCTCTGTCTACACCTGCTAGGATAAGGACACTGTCCGCCTGTCTTCCCAGCAGCGCTAAGTCACTGTGCAAAAAGCTCTCTGAAGACTGCCCACCTCACTGGTCCTCGCGTACAGACTTTCTATGAAACAAAGGCCTGAAAGTGATAAAGCCTTACGTTCCCTGGGCAAAGGATATGTTTCTTAGATGTTCCTCCTCCTCTTCACTGAAACTGAAATGATTTACATCTCAACATCTTAGAAAGCGAAACCAAAGCCAGGGCCAGACCTCAGGGCCTATAAAATGACCATGACTGAACTCGTTCTCACTCCCAGATGACTCCCAGCCCCGCTCAGAGGTTAAAAGCCAGATGGGTGAGGAGGTTAACTGTTAAACCTGTACATGACTTGGCTGACAGACACAGAAAGGCCACCTGCTAATGTACAAATTATGATCCCGAAACAGGACTCAGGCTGGAAGGGACAAGTCAGCGGCTGTTTCCTGAAAATCATTAAGCACCACTCTAGAAAATTAACCTCTCCTGCTCTCCTTGTAGCTTCCGGGAGCCCAGCCATGGTGGAAGGGGCCCAGCTGGAGACCTGCACAGTTGTTAATACATTTTTCTTCCTCTATTACACTGTCATCGGGTTGATTATGACTCATCGAGACCCAAAGGACAGAGCAAAACTGCCCCAGAGGGCTTCCAAGGCTGTAAATTTTTACGGAAGCAGACTGCCTCATCTTTCTCCCACAGAGTGGCTGGTGGGTTTGAGCTGTAGATATGTGGGGTACCAGCTGACATTTAACCACTTGTTGTTGTTGTTGTTGTTATATGCCATCAAGTTGCACCCGACTCATAGCGAGCCCTCCTTGGGTTTCCGAGGCGGTATCACTACGGAAGTAGATTGCCCAACCTTCCTTCCAAGGAGTGGCTGGTGGGTTTGAACCGCCAGCCTTCTGATTAGCAGTCAAGTGCCTTAGGCACTATGCTACCAGAGCTGCTACTTAACCACTGCACCACCAAACAAACAAACAAACAAACAAAAAAACTCACTGTCGTTGAGTCAAATCTGACTCACAGCAATCCCCATTGGGTTTCCGAGGCTGTAAATCTTTATGGAAAGAGCTCTGGTAGCATAGTGGCTAAAGCACTTGACTGCTAACCAGAAGGCTGGCGGTTTAAACCCACCAGCCACTCCTCGGAAGGAAGGTTGGGCAATTCTACTTCCGTAGTGATACTGCCTCGGAAACCCAAGGAGGGGTCGCTATGAGTCGGGGCCGATTCAACGGCACATAACAACAACAACAACAAATTTTTATGGAAGTAGATTGGCCCATCTTCCTTCCGCAGAGCAGCTGGGGTGGGTTTGAACCGCTGACCTTCCAGTTAGCAGTCAAGTCCCTTATCCACTGCACCACCAGAGCTCCTTCAGGGCTCCTTTATTCATTGGAGTTAATAAATACCTCCAACCTAAGTGGAAAAGGAGGAGGAAGTAGATGGCTCCTTGCCAGTGAGCAGACAGCCCCTGGCCATGTCATTTTAACTCACACAGCCCAGGCAGGGCCCTCTGGGGAGCTGGAGGCCAGGAGGCCATCAGAGGGGATGCGCACCAGGGAGGGAGCAGGCCTGGAGTGGGACAAGGGCTCTTTTCTCTGCCTCCAGGCCAGAAGCAGAAGGCAGTGACACCTGCTGACCTGCTCAGCCATGGCACCAGAGCCACACTGTCCCGTGTCCTGGAAGGCACACTATACACTGGAAAAAATTAATTAATGCAAAATAGGAAGAAACAGGCTCAGAGCAACTGGACTGAGGCCTTGAGGCCAAAATGGGCCCTGGCTAAAACGACATATAATCAGTCATGTCCGACCAGGCCAGTGGCCCTTCTGCAGGCTCCCCACTGATTGCACACAGTGTAAACTCCAAACCCCCAACAGCTCCTCCTCAGACCTCCTCTCTTCTCATCCCACGCTATACACTCACACACAAGCACACACATACGTGCGCACACATGCGCACTCAAGTACTTTCAATTCCCAAACCAGCCGCAGCCCCCAGGCCCTTTGTACATGCTGTTCCCCTGCCTGGCCACCTCCCCATCTCGCTTCACCTGGCTAACTTCTAGTCATTCTTCAGGTCTTATCTTAGATCAGGGTTTGGCAAACTATAGTTCCTGGCCCAAATTCAGCCTACTATCTGTCTTTGTAAATAGAGTTTTACTGGAACACAGCCACTCCCATTCACTTACATATTATATTGTCTATTCCATGATCCATTCCAATAGCAACAGAGTTGAGCGGTTGTGACTGAAACCATATGGCCACAGAGCCTAACATATTTACCAGCTGGACTATTAGAGGACAAGTGTGACACCTCTGTCTTAGGTGACAGTTCCTCCAACAAGCTGTCCTAGGCTCCCTACAATGTTGTGTGTGATCATCTGGGTTTCCTTAAACCTACCCTTAACTTCCCCACCCCAGCCCTTTCCCCACAGTTACAGGTGATGTAACTCTATTATAACTGTCTCCTTTCAACCCTGAGCTCCTTAAGAGAAGGGCTGGTACTCTGCAGCACTACACCCCAGGCACCTCCCACAGACTCTGGCATGTAACAAACCAAAACACCCATTACCATCCAGTCCATTCCAAGCCATGGCGACCCCATGTATTACCGAGCAGAATGTTCCACATCCCTATGTTGGGCTATTGAAGACTTTGTCAAGAAAATGGACGGCAACACTTTCTCTGGAATGAGGAGAGGGAAGGCCCACACATTACCACATCCAATGAATAAGGAACCCCCCAACGTTTCCCGGGGAACTGCTCCCAGGCCAAACACAAAGAAGATGAAAGTTTCACTAACAGTCGAGGGGCGGTACTCCAAGACTATTCCAAGCTATGACCTGCCATTCAAATCCTATTTCTGCTTCCAAAGTACACCTCATGGTCCCTTTTATGAACTGAATTGTATACCCCAAAAAAGATACTTTGAAGTCCTAACCCTTTTGCCTCTGAACCTGACCTTAATTGGGAAACATCTTTGAGATGTTATCAGTTTAAGTTAACACTGTCATACTGGAGAAGGGTGGATTCTAATCTAGTACTCTGGTATCTTGTAGAAAGAGAGACCAGACAGGAAAACACAGTCACACACAGAAGGGAGACAGATGACACGTGACAATGGAGGCAGCTGCATCTACAAGTAGCAAAGGACCCAAGGATTGTGAGCAACACCAGAAACCAGGAGCAATGCGTGGAACCATTCCTCTCTCAGCGCCCTCAGAAGGAATCTACACGGCCAAGACCCTGATGTGGACTTTCAGCCTCCAGAACTGTGAGAAAATTTATTCCTGTTCTACAAAACCACCTCCCTTGTGGTATTTTGTGACGGCTGCCCCAGGACACTAAGGTATTGACTTATCTTTCTTTTCTGCTCAGTTGTAAGCTCCTGAAAAGCAGGGTTGTATCTGCTTTGCTCAGCAGGGGGTCCCTGCTGGGACTTGGCACCACATAGGCACTCTGAAAATGTATGATACATGAATGAATGAAGGCAAGAAGAAAACTCAATACCCAAATCCCGTCCTGTGGCATCCTGAAGAACAGAGCGCTAGGTGGGGTGTGATTGCACTCTGAGATGGGTTCAACATTGGCCCCTGACTCAAAAGGGACCACAGAGGTAACCTCCTTGATGACGGTCAAGACTGTTGTGTGGCCACCTTGTGTCTGGCATGCTGAGGCCACAACTTTGGCTTTGAATTGCTGCCCCATCATGGCCTCCGATTTCTGCATGCATCTCTGGGGTCTTAGCTGTGCTTCAGCCTCAGGGCCAACCTCTGCCTTGGCTTTTGAAGGCCTCACTTACTGCCTGCCTCAGTGTGACTATTCCCTCCCATGCTGATATCACTCCCCAGCCTGGCCCCAATTATCTTAAATCAAAGCGCTAGGCAGCTGCCCTCTATGACTCAAGTTGCCATCGGGGAGCCAAAACAGTTGCAAAGCCGGCCCTGGAAGGAATTTTTATGTCTCTCCATTTATCATACAAAAAGGTTCCTTTCATTCTATCAAACAGCTCAAATATTAAGATAAAGAACAGTGCCCTGTCTTTCTCTTCTCCATAAATGGCACCACCCTCTAGAGTGAATTGATTTGGGGCATTTAACTTGGTAACCAAGTGGCATGCCCTCCCAGAAGGCTGGCGCCTGCCAGTAACAAAACAGAGAAAGGGAGAGAAGGGGAAAAACAAAACCTCAACATGATAACCAAGAAGATAAAAAGGACCCATAAATTCTACTAAATGAATGAATTCCCTCGGGAAACCCAGTGTTTTCCTGTACACAAGGACTTTTATTCCTAGACACCTCAATCCTGGGACTTAGTCTAATGCTCTTCCTTTTACCCTGTTAATAACAATAAGCATAATTATACATTCAAGACACCGGTTCCCTGCAAGACATCATTCCACTGGTGGTTAAGCAGCCCTTGGTTTGCATAAACAACCAGGCCTGCGGGCTGACACTTCTGCATGATTTAGGGGAAGTAAGCCTATAAGATAATCACAGCATCGTTAAACCACAGGGTGCCCTGTGATAGTAGCTGAGAAAAACGTTTGACAGATTTAGGATATCACTATTCCCCGAGATTTTTCTTATTTATCTTTGTTTCGTGTTCAAAGTTACTCATAGCCCCCTCAAGAGAAGAACCACTTGTTCTAATCAGCAGAATTAAGGGTTTTGGATAGGGATGGAAATCAGATTAATCTAATACGCCCCTTTAGACTGATTGGTAGAGGTATGCCCAGAGAGTTGTGTTAACAAAGAGTCTGAAGTCCTATCGGCACCCATTAAGAATTTCTGTGTTGTAACATGGAATCAGCAAAACACCACGTAACATGGATGAACTTGGAGGACATCATGCTGAGTGAAATAAGTCAATCACAGGACAAATGTTGTATTACTCACTGTTGTAAAAAGTCAAAGAAAGGTTTATACATAGAAGGAAACTTTCTTTGTTGGTTGCCAGGGAGGGGAGGGAAGATTTCTAGATACATTGAAAAGAAAAGGTATATATATATAAATATAAACCAAAGATTATTAGTGGTTATCAGGGGTAGGAGGGAGGCAGAGAGGGGAAGCTTCTGTTTGGGGAGCAGAGAAAAGTGACCCCCTCCCCCAGCCTTTCCAACACCACCACCAAAATCTTCTAATACAGATTTTCCTACACAGAGTAATAGCAACACTTTTTCAAAAGTTGATAAGGAGACATTTAACTAAAAATATTAATAAAAGACCTCTTTAACTCAAAATAAGAAGAAAATTGATGAATTAGCAACAAGTCCACATTGTAGGATTTTTAAAGAGAACCTGTGGGTAAAAGGTTAACACAATCTTTTCTTCTTCTGCATGAGAATCTGACCTTAGGTTAACTTTCTAGTTTGGGCTCCCTCCACACTCTATAAGGGAAAATACTAACTGTGTTGGTAGGCAACACTGCTCACGCTAAAGCTTGTCTTTGGCTGGTAGACTGCACATCAACTGTGCAGTTCTCAGTAAGGACCTGAACTATCTGATGAGACACCCACACAGTGTTGGAGGGTCTTGAGTGTCATGATTCACAACTGGGCATGTCCCCTGCAGGGACCCTGGAAGCTATTCCAAAGGAGTTGTTACAAGAACTATTGTCCCATACACCAGAGTAGTTCCTGCACCTGCTTAATGCGGATTTCATCACCTTGTACCTCGACTGCCTCTTGGAGTTGGTGACAATAAAGAGTAGCCACAGAAGAGATGTCTGACGTTGCCCTGCATCTTCCTAGGTCAGTCTGATACATGCCTGACCCACGGTAGTCTTGATTGTTGTTGTTGTTGTTGTTAGTTGCCACTGAGTCAGCCCACAGTGGCCCTACGTACAACAGCATAAAACGCTTCATGGTTGCTGGTATGTGGGAGTCCATTGTTGTGGCAGTCGTGTCAGTCCATCTCATGGTTTCTCTCATTTTCCTTGACTGACCCTCCACTTTATGAAACATGGTGTCCTTTTCTAACAACTAATCTCTCCTGAGGATGTGTCCAAAGTCTCTACATTCGTGCTTCTAAGGAGCATTCAGCTCTTTCAATTCACACTGAATGCTGAGTTGGACCTAAAAAGACTTGCTTGGGAGCACAGCAGAAGCCGGCCTATTTTGATGAATATACTATGATATACAAAATAATCATTCCCCCCTTCCTGTAATAAAGACATTAGAAGTATGTTGTAATGATTAGTACAGTGATCTGCAGGTGTGTGACAGTAAGTTTAAGTGCTTGCACATAACTGGATTTCTGAAACAGACGAAAAGATCCCTCCTGGAATCTTAATTACATAATGAATCTGTTGCACAAAACCTATGCTCATACAAGGTACAAATGACAGAGCCCAGTCCCTGTACAAAACATAGGCAACTGGAACTAAGAGCATGAAGTTTGAGTGCTGACCCACGCACGAGCGATATGACTCTCACCTACCTTGATTCTCATGGCTCGCAAGGCCAGTGGGAGTTTTCATACATGGCCCCAGAAGGACAGAGGGGAGATGTGGTCACACATGAACACCACAGAGGTCTTAAAGCAGAGACGTACACAAAGGAATGGTCCAGATGTGCTTTGTGGAAAACAAGAATTTCTACAAGGGGTTAGTTCTAAGAAAGTCATGAACAGAATTGTCCTATCTATGCGGATTAACAAAGGCACCACCACCTGTCAGTTTGCTGTACTGTGGTGTCTGGCATGTTGTGATGCCAGAAGCTAGGCCACTGGTATTTTAAACACCAGCAGAGTCACCCCTGGTGGACAGGTTTCAGCCAAGCTCTCAGACTAAGACAGACTAGGGGGAAAGGCCTGGAAATTGAGTTCTGACAGTCAGCCATATGTGAAAACGTCATGGATCACAACAGAACGTTGCCTGACAGAGTGCTGGAAGATAAGCCCCGAGGTTGGAAGGCACCACACAACAGCCCCAACGGACTCCAACCCACTCCCAATGATGAAGACAGCACAAGACTGGGCACCATTTCATTCTGTTGTACATGGGATGGTCATGAGTCAGAGCTGACTGAATGGCAACTGGTAACAAAAACAACAAAGGCATGTCACATTAGTAAAGATGTGTACAGTTGCCCCTCAGTATCCATGGGGGGTTGGATCCAGGACCAGCCTCACCTCTTCACCCCACACCCCACAGTCCCATACCAACAGATGCTCAGGTCCCTTATGTAAAATGGCATAGTATTTGCATATAAGATACATCCATCCTCCCATACACTTTAAGTCACCTCTAGGTTCCCAACAGTGGCCAATACAACGTACACACTGTGCAAACAGCACTTTTCTCTCTTAACGTATGAGGGCTGGTTTTGACCGCTTAATTGTTTCCTAACCCCCACCTCTGAATATTCCTGATCCACAGTTGGTTGAATGTGTGGATATGGAACCCATGGGTACAGAGGGCCAACAGTAGAGTAACTCCAATTATGAAAAAAGGGCCCTCTATAGAGAGATTTCAGATATACATATATACACATATATATGTATGGAAGGATTCATCCCAAGCAATTAATAGTGTGTTAATAATAATTTCTCTATGGGGAGAAGAAGGAAGACTTTTATTGCTTATAGTTATAATGTCACTTATATTTTGAAAACAGATTAAGTAGGAATTATTTCTGAAAGAAAACTAAATTGTAATTGAAAATCACCTTTAAAAAGGATTGCCTAAGGCACTTGACTGCTAACTAGAAGTTCGGAGGTTCAAACCCACCAGCCACTCCTCAGAAGGAAGATGGGTCAATCTACTTCCATCATGATACTGCCTTGGAAACCCAAGGAGGGGTCGCTATGAGTCGGGTCTGACTCAATGGCACATAACAACAACAACAACAATAGAATTCCTTTTTAATACTGAGCTTCTCCCATGTATCTAAAATGGGGTTCAGTTTATGAAAATCCAGTTTACCGTTTTCATATAGTCTGACAAGAAAGAGCAAGTCACTTGTATCATGGGCCGATAAGGAAGGATCAGAAAGACGTGTGTATTCATAAGCCTGCACATATAACAGTTCCTAGGTGTTCCCCAGCACCACAGCTGTGGGATCCCTGGAGTGAAGGTCAAGAGGACCAGAGGTGCAGGGACGGCTCCGTCTTCACTTCCCAAATGCCTGACTGAGAACAAGCAGTGCTGCTTCCCCCCACAGAGGTTTGGCCACAAAGCCAGAGGACAGAGATGGAGACCACTGGGGAAACACTAGCTGACTCCCAGTGTGGACGTCTGACTGCTCCTCTCCCGGTATCTATTACAACCCCAGATCTATGCCCACGCCACTCAATCTTATCATGACTCTTAAAGGAATCCTTGGGGTGTTTGTTTGTTTGTTTCCTAACTGCCACCTCCCACCTAGTGAAATGTTAATACAGTAGACATACTGTGTGTCTGTTTATGTAATGTGGCCTTATGGAGGGCCACAGACTACTGCAAATGTCAAGATTCCCTTTGCTCCCCCCAGGATGAACTGTTAGCCCCTTGGGAGTGCTGCCCCTCACGCCTGTTGAGAATGAGTGCTCTGTGGGGACGTGTGGGCAAAGGAAACAAGTGGCCCAGGTCCTTCTTTCTACGCCCCACCCAGTGTCTGTACTGCCTCAGTTCCCACAGTCAGTATGACTTTCACCAGGGGAAAAGAGCTGAGCCATTTGTTCCCATGTCTGTGTGTACATGTGTGTGTGCACATGTGTGTGTGCATGTGTGTTTTAACACTGCCAGTGGAGTCAGACCAAACACTTAAATTCAAATGTAGAGTGAGGAGGAAGGGAGGGAGGGAGGGAGGGAGGAAGGAAGGAAGACAGTCAGTCATTGAGAAAGACCACAGGCGGAAGAGATGATGTGACTACAACCAACAGGGCAGTTCCAATATATTCCAAATCTATAGGGCAAGGCTCCCTGTGGGGCTGAGAGACACGCTGAAGCCAATATTCTCTTGTTTAGCCTCCACCCTCTTTTTAAAAAGGCCCTGAGATCATCCTGGGGACAGAAATGAAACCCAAACAGACCATCTGATAAACATCATCATGGGGTTTTCTTCGAGACCCAAGGAGGAAAGGTCTAAACCACAGTCTTCCTGCAACCCAAGACCTGCCAAGGCTCTGTGTGCTTGAAAACTCACAGGAACCAAAGGTTTTGAAAGAGTCGGAGGCTGTTTAGAAAATCCTGGGACTCCTTGGACTCCGACTCCCCCAGTGCAAGGGAACAAAGGCAGACTTAAGACTGCAGAGCTGCAACAGAGAACCGTGCCCAGCAGGCTACAGGGTTTAGTGAGAGAGGAAACCAGACTGGAGCAGGGATAGCAGGAGGCAGGCGAGCAGTGCAGTTTGGAAAGGCCTCTGGCTGCATCCCACGGGATAAAGGGTAGCCTTCTCCCCTGCTGACCAACCGCGTGATGGGGCTCATTCTAGAATCAGAGCTGTCCAGGGTGGGAAGAACACCCAGAGTAAGAAAAAAAAAAAAAAAAAAAATATGCATGCTTGTGTGTGAAACGAGTTTTACCAAACAACACAAAGCCCTCACACTGCAGTGAGTTCTAATATACGCTACATGAGGCCAGTCACTCTACTATTTTAAATGCTGATCACAGCCCATTAAAATGACATCGCCACCCACTAATGGGTCATGACTGTAGATTAAAAGTCCCTGAAGTATTCCAACCCTTTTGGTTCACATTTATCCCAGGATGCATTTTACCATCAAAGCCTTAGATTCACCCACATTTGGGAGTGAAAGCTCACGAAACATTGGCTGACTCTGAAAACTATCCCCATCCGCCTGGGTGGGGCATCTCTGAGACTCCCTGAAGGGGTGGCTATTGAATGCGATGAGGGGCAGGTGTGGGTCCCAAAGGGACGCTCAAAGAATCATGGCCAAGTCTCCTAAGACCACTCCATCAACCAGGATCACCTCCCCTCCCTGCACAGTGTCCCAGAGGAAAGTGACACTGGGGGCATATGGGTTCTTTGCTGCTGAAGGAACGAGGGAGGCACAGGCGATGGTGGACACCTGCCCCCTGCATTGCCCTCTCCCTCCTTGACTCACTCCTCCCTCAGGGCATTTCAGCACAGCAGCCGCTTCTGCCCCTAGAGGGGAGGGCTACAGGTCCCATGAGCCAAAAATCCTGATGAACAGGACATGCTGTCTGCACTGGGGACCAGGAGGATGGAAGGAGGGCAGGGACGAAATACAGGCTGCGGCAAGGCAGGAGGGCCACTTGTCCTCAGCCCCACACACCAGGTTGTTGTTGTTGTTGTTGTTGTTAAGTGCCGTCGAGTCGTTTCCGACTCATAGTGACCCCATGCACAGCAGAACGAAACACTGCCCGATCCCACG
>NW_006921635.1:11672239-11712656 GCF_000298275.1 Orycteropus afer afer
CCTGAGTTTCCTCTCCTCACCTAATCCCTTTGGCTGATTGCTCTTCTCTCTGGCTTCCTGGCTTTTAATCCCCTTTCTCCTGCTCTTCTGGCCTGCTGCTTTGGGTGTCACTGTGTTGTCTCTCCTCACCCGTAACCCTGGGGCTGACTGAGTTAAGGGTGCCCTTAACTCAGTGGCACTGATGATTCTACATGTGACAGGTGCCAACGCTGGAAAAGTTCCTGAGGTCCTCTAGCATAGCTAGGAGACAGAGTCTCTGGGATATCCTGAGAGCCCTGGTAATGTTACAAGAGGCCAAGGTGAAGGCAGGGCTCAACCACAGCTCTGGCACTGTATTTCTCCTGAAAGAGCCTGTGCTGGACCTGCCTGCCTATGGCTTGTCTCCAGGGCACCTTACGGAGACTCTGGGCTGGTCTCAGACAGGACACAGAGACCTCAGGGGCTCCTGAGCTGGGATCTGGGCTTCTCCCACATAAATAACAAGTTACCATCACAAGTCAGTTCCAACTCATGGCAACACCACGTGTATCGGAGTTCAGCTGGGCTTCGTGGGATTTCAATGGCTGATTGTTCAGAAGCTGGTCACCAGGACTTTCTTCCAAGGTGTCTCTGGATGGACTCGAACTGCCAACCTTTTAGATAGCAGCTGAGTGTGTCAGTTGTTCGTACCACCCAAAGACTCTTCTCCAACTAAATGGACCTTAAATACAGACTTTATACAGTATCTCCTAATCTTGATATAGAGTCATTTTATTTTTCATGCCTTAAAAGCTACTTTTTTAATAAAAAAAATTAAACATTAATTTTGTACATGTTGAAATGAGTTCTTTCATGTTGCCTTTTGGCTTGGTTCTTTGGAAAAATAGTTTTGGGGATTTTTTGCCCGTAAGCCCTGAGGTTGTTACCTCTGCCCTAGTTTTCTACCCACAGGGGTTTGTTATCTTTGTCCAGGTCTACTGACATTTCCTGAGTAAGCTTTAGGTCCTGAGCTGCAGCCTGCCCTGTGATTGGTACACACCTTGTAGGGACTGGTCTATAGACTATGCAAGTGAGTTGAGTTGTAGCCCAGCTGCTGCACCAACTACGCAAATGAAGTGTCTGTGGTCTACCAAGAGGATTGGTCAGTTCGTGTCTGGTGGGAGTGCCATGCCTTAAAATTGACAAGGAGTTGTGCATTTAAGCAGCCAGCCCCATGGAGGTTTTTGGTCAGACAGAAAGAAGCAAGAACAGAAAGAGCAGCAAGAAGCAGAAGGAAGAAAGCAGAAAGAAGCAGAGACAGACAGACAGACAGAGAGAAGGCAAGGAGTCTCCTAAAAGACTTGTAACACTGGTGACAATGAGAGGTCTGAAAGGGTCCCAGTGACAGAGCCAGCAGTGACGGACTGCAGGGCTGAGAGGAGCCTGTTCTAAGGGAGCTGAGAGAAGACCTGTCCTGCTGAGAGCAGCCGGGAGGGCTGTCCTGCACCAAAAGGGGAGACTTTGCTTACGTGCTTCCTGACCCAGAGTTGTCATCTGTTGATCCTGAATCTGTGTTGTACTCTGTTCCTTAATAAACTATTTAACCATGAGTATAGTCTGTGAGTTCCATGTGGTCACTGTAATGGAGTATTGAATCCAGAAGAGAAGTAGAGTGCCGTGGGAATGCTGGCTGGTATCAAAATTGGGAAAAAGGTTAGAGAGTAGAGGTATGTCTGACCCCTACCACACAGACATTACCTTGGGCCGATCTTGATTCCACTCTCTCCACTGAACTTACACTGGCTCTATACCACTACTAGTCCCATTACACCCACCATTTTATAGATGTAGATATTCAAAACATGCGACCAATTTTTAGTAAGCTTATTTAGCATTTCTTCCATTTTTAATATACTGAGAACTACATAAGCAGGCAAGGGGCCCAGGTTGTACTCAATCTTGAAGGGACCATGCAAAGAGCTGCCTAGCTCACCACTGCAGTCACAGATACCTTGTCACCATCGGCCTGGCAACAAGACCCCCCAAACCAGAGCCAAGTACACATGTACCCATCTTCGTGATCTTCTCCGGGGCCTGCCAGGCCACCTTTAAGCTTCTGTGTGGTGTCCTGTGCTATGATTACCCATTCCTCCTCTCTCTGAATTGTGCTCCCAGTCAGACTTGAACATGCCTCTTAGCACTAAACCAGCGAGCCTTTCCAAGAACAGGGGAGGTCTAGGCCTGTGAGGCCCAGCATAGTAGCCACTCACAAGGAAATGTAGCAGGTCCAAATTAAGACATGCTAGAAATGCAAAAGAAGCTCTGGTGGCACTGTGGTTAAGGCATTGGATTGCCAACCAAAAGCATGGCAGCTTGAACCCATCAGCTGCCACGCAGGAGAAAGATGAGGCAGTCTGCTTCCATAAAGATTTACAGCCTTGGAAACCCTAGGGTGGTTGCTGTAAGTCAGAATCAACTCGATGGCAGTGGGTATAAATACAAAACACACACACTAGATTTTTCAAGACTTAGTGTGAAAAACAAGAATAAAATATATCTCCCTAGTAATATTTTGAGGAGCCCTGGTGACACAATGGTATGCACTTAGCTGCTAACTGAAAGATTGGTAGTTCAAACCTACCTGGTGGTTCTTAGGGAAAAAAGACTTGGTGATCTGCTCCCATAAAGACTTCAGCTTAGGAGACCTTATGGGGGCAGTTCTACTCTGTCATATAGGGTTGTTATAAGTTGGAATTGACTTAACGGCACCCAATGACAACAATGTTTTACATTGATTATATGGTGAGATGATATGATTTTGATATATTGAGCTAAATGAAATATATTATTATAATTAGTATCACTTGGTTCTTTTTCATTTTTTTATGTGGTTATGAGAAAATTCAAAATTACCTATGTAGCTCACATCCTATTTCTGGAACAGCCCAGGGCTGGCTCTTCAGGGGTTGGCAAACTCTTCTGGAAAGAGTCGGATGGTAAATATTTTGGGCTTTGCAGGCCACACAATCTCTGTCACTAGTACTCAACTCCACTATTATATCTTGAAAGTAGCCATAGATAATATGTCAATGAATGAACGTGGTATGTTCCATTAAAACTTTATTTGCAAAAACAACTGATGAGCCAGATTTGGTCCAAAAGAAGCTATAGTTTGGCAACCCCTAGAGTAGGACCTAGGAGCTCTCATGGCTTAGTGCCTAAGGTATTTGACTGCTAATCAGAAAGCTGGCAGTTCAAACCCACCAGTCACTCCTCGGAATGAGGGTTAGGAAATCTACTTCTGTAGTGATACTGCCTCAGAAACCCAAGGAGGGGTCGATATGAGTCAGGACTGACTCGATGCAGTGACAGTGACAGCACAGTAGGAGCTCTGGTGGCGTAGTGCCTAAGGCATTTGACTGCTAACCAGAAGGCTAGCGGTTCAAACCCACCAGCCACTCCTCGGAAGGAAGGTTGGGTGATCTACTTCTGCAGTAATACCACCTCAGAAACCCAAGAGGGGGTCGCTATGAGTTGAATCAATTCAATGGCAGTGAGTTTGGTTTTGGTTTTATTGTAGAAAATCAAGTGGTTCAAATGCACCAGCTGCTCCATGGGAAGAAGATGAGGCAATCTGCTTTTGTAAAGATTTACAGCCTTGGAAAACCAATGGGGGTCACTATGAGTCAGAATCAACTCAGTGTCAGTAGGTTTTTGGTTTATTGCAGAGTCTATAGTAGTGCCTAAGACACTTGACTACTAACCAGAAGGCTGGTGGTTCAAACCCACCAACCACTCCTCAGAAGGAAGGTTGGGCAATCTACTTCCATAGTGATACCCCCTCAGAAACCCAAGGAGGGGTCACCATGAGTCGGGTCCAACTCGATGGCACATAACAACAACAATAACATAGTAAAAAAGGACAATTCTAGAAAATTCCATTCTATTCATTTCTCCTGGACCCTCAGCTAAAAGCCACCTTTTACTCAACTGAATGATGGGAAACTCAAGTCTGTTTATGGCTGGCCTGAACCCACCAAAGCCCTGGGTTCACGCGCCCAGCAACACCCACCAAACACACTCACTTGGGTGTGTGGATCTCGTCCACGCGGTGGCCCAGCTGGAATTCATGGGACTTGCTCCTATGCAGTGCTGTGAATCCCGGGATCAAGTGGATCAGCTTTCGAGATGAGGGTGGTGGGGTCCCTGGGGGTTTCAGCTTGTTCTTCCTTCTCATGGGTGGTGTGCCGGGCGGGGTCACAGTTGTGACAATATTGGGGGTGCGCGGTGGTGTGCGGATTGCGTGTCGCTGCCGGGGAGACGGAGGCAGGGAACGGTGGCCCGATTCCAGCGGCGGTGGTGGGCACAGGCCTGGGTAGGAGTCCACGGTCAGTCTGTCCACATGGGTGTACACAGGAGCCCCTGGGGTGAGGCTGGGGTGACAGGAGTGCTGGATACACTTGGACGGGACCTTGGGGCTCTGGGAAAGGTGGGTGCGGACCCACGGGGCTGGTTCCGGGGGGCACACAGGGTTGTTCTCCTTCCCCGTCTCTGTGGTGGGCCACTGGATGGTCCAGTCTTGTTTAGAAAGGTTGCCTCCTGCGTTAGAACAAAGGAACAGAAAGACCATGAATAAACAATGAGAAAATCTGGGGCGGTACATCACTGACATATTCACATAAATCTGACCACACTCACTTGGTACCTCCAAAGAGAATGAAATCCTGTGGCTGACCCTGTCACCACAGGCTCTGCTCAACATCCCTGCACTCAAATCACCCCGTGGCCAAGGACCCCACAGCCCAAATGCCCAGAGAAACCAAGAAGCAAAAAACTGTGTCCTCCAAAAAGGAAGGCTGAAATTCTGACCTCTGTTCCTGTGAACATGACCCTGTTTGGAAACAGGTTCTTTGACAATGTCATCAGTTGGGTTAACAGGAAGTCATTGTGAAGTAGGGTGAGTCCTATGACAGTGTCTTATAAAAGAGACACAGACACAGAGGCAACACGGTTGGCCCTGTGAAGATGAATCTTCAAGTCAAGAAACACCTGGGGCTACCAGAGGCTGGAAGAGACAAGGAAGGTTCTTCCGGTAGCGTGGACAGAAAGACCACAGCCTTGTGGACATCCTGAATCAGGATCCTTAGCCCCCAGAACAGTGAGACAACACAGTTCCACAGGTATAAGCCAGTCATTGGGTGTTTTGTTTCAGTGCCCTAGGGAACAAAGATAGCTTCCAAGGTCCTGGTTCCCGAAGTTCCAAGGTCACTTAAAGGATGTCCAAGGATAACCTTCATACTGATTTTCATCCCAAACCCCAACATGAGAAGCATGGATTCCACAGAAGACATGCGCACCCTGCCCCCTCCCTAGATACTCTGTTCACCACTCACTCCACAATTCTTCCAGACTTCCCACTGCATGACCCCATTGAGAAAGCGTTCCAATGACAACTTTTTAGAAATGGAGGATGGATTGGTGGTTAGGAGAGAGGGGGTGGGAAAGAGATTGGAATGGTTATTAAAGGGCAACACGTGGGATCCTTGTAGTAATGGAACGTTCTGTGTCCCAACTGTGGGGGTAGATGCATGCACTTACGCAGGTGATCAAATTGGACAGAAATAAATACACACACACGTGTACAATGAAAACTGGGGAGATGTGAACAAGTTTGGTAGACTGTACTGATAATGGTATCTTGGTATAGTACTTATCGATAGCTACAGTATCCTCTATCAGCTTAACAGTGGCCGCCATGTTGCCCTCAACCATGGTGACCCCATGTGTGTAACAGAACAACTGGGCCCCACCGTCTATGGTAGTATATATCATATACCACAGCACACCTGCTCCTCATTTACTGACTACCTTATTATCTGACCTACTGCATTTACAACAACAGTGAAAAATCTACCACCTGACTGCTATGTACTTCAGTGACACACGTCTGGCAGTGAACGCTGAGGTCCCTGTCAGGGTCCCTGACCAGCAGACCATATGTGCACATAGAAAGGAAGCTAGTATTGCATAGTATTTCCCCACCTGGAGGGAAGAGGGGGTGTGGTCTCCTCAAGCCACAGAGGTGCTGGGCTGGAGTGGGGCTGGTGGGGGTAGGATGCCACCCAGCAGATCCTGAGTACCCACAGGGGGCTGGGGATGGGGCAGCATCAGCCAGTATCCTGAAGGTGAGCCACCCTTAGGGCTGAGGAGGAAATGGGACCCAGGGTTCTGGCCCCAGCTTGTAGTCCTGAGGGATAGCAGGGCTGGGCTGGGCTGTGGCCAAAAGGAGCCCTGAGGTAGGCACTCAGGTACTGGGAGCCACAGGACCCCATGTCAGCTGACTGGTACCTGTGCAACCCCTTACACTTCATTGATGCCCTTGAGAGCAGGCAGGCTACTTGGGCTAGAGACGGGTCACTGAGTGAGTGACCAGTGGCAGCTGCAGGTTAAGGTCAAGGACAATGGCAGGGCCTGGCTATCATGGCCTTGTGGGAAGCTCTGAATTGTCAATTGTCATTGGACATGGGGGTGATGGGGAAAGGGCCACCCAGTGAGACCCAGGGGATGCTAGGCAAAGGGCCAGCAGGGGGCCCCGGCCAGCTGCATGCACACAGACACCCCCACTGTAGCACCCAAGCCTTTCCACCCAAGGACAGGGAACTCCTGCCACCAACAAAACCACCAAGTGTGTTTTTGGGTCATTGAGGGAAAGGGCTGGGGCTACCCCAATGAAAATCAGGTGGAGGCAGGAGAGGGAGGGCACCCTGGGGTCGGGGAGGGGGATGGCACTTGGGACACCCTGGTTCTGGAAAACCAGATGACTATCCCCTGTAGGCAGCAGTGGGAGCCAAGCTCTCTTCAAAAAAAAAAATTATTGTGATTTGCATGAAAGTTTACAGAGCAAATTCATTTTCCATATAGCAGGTCATACACATTTTGTTTCATGACATTAACTGCAATTCCCCACAATGTAACAGCTCTCTTCCCACTTCTTCCCCATAGTTACCTCTTCCCCGTGTCCTTCCCTCCTATGCACTCCTGCCCCCTGGGCTATTTCCCTGTGCAAACACTGCGCTTCTATTCTCCCACAGTGGACTGGAGTCAAGTTCTCTTGAGGGGACATGGGGGAGAGGGAGGTGGGAATCAGGTCATATCAGCAGCAGTTTGGTGGGACATTCATAGCACCAGTGAGGGGGTGAAGTGATGTGGTCATTCTCCCTTTTCACATAATGCCAACTTTCACATAAGGACCTGATCTTAGGAAACTAACCTTGTCGTGAAGTAAGGAGTTGGGTGTGCACAGGATACTGGCATGTACTTTGCTATGGATTATCATATACCATAGAATGTCCTTGGTTGTGAACCAAAAGATGGAAGGGTTGCATCAACCCAGTGGTGCCTCAGGAGAAAGCCCAGGGAATCTACTGACAAAAATCAACCTGTGAACATTCTACGAGCACAAAGGTGGGATGTGCAAACAATCACGGAGACGGTGCAGGACAGGCCACGCTCTACTCCATCACACATGGGGTCACCAGGAGTCAGGGGCCAACAACAGCAACAAATGAAAGAAGAGCTGGCAGGACCTGGAGAAGGTGGCTGTGTGCGCAAAACCATCATGGGCCAAGGAAGGATTTGGGGCAGAAGTAAGTTCCAACTCCTAGCTGACTCACAACAGCAACAATAATTCTGTAAGGACCATAACGAGCTAATTTACAGAGCATTTGACAGTCTGCAAAATGCCTTCAAGAACAATGACTCACTGCCCCACTTTTAATTAAAACAACTCATTTGCTTATTACATGTTCATTATAGAAAAATTAGAAAATTCTGATAAGGAAAGACAATGCTGTTCTATGGTCTAGTGTCTCTACTCCTGTTTGGCTGGGGAACCTTTTTCTATGCATATTTTTAAAGGGGGGAAAAAAAAAGCCTTAAGACCTTATTTAATGGTTTGTAACATACATGTCAGACAGCACACATACATTCACTTATGTTGGGAGTTTTATAGCTTATGTAATTTCATAACTCTGTAGGTAAAGGTGCATTTGGATCTCTCTTTGGTAGATAAAGAAAGGCATGTGCAGAGAGAAAGATGGTCCTCAACAGGGGGGATGGCAAGTGGCAGCCAGTATTCAAACCTAGGACCTCAGCTGCCTCAACAACCAGGGCACAGGGGTGTCTGTGACAGAGAGCTAGGGCCTGCACATCTTAAGTCCTTGGACCATCATAGATCAACTGAATGGGAATGGATGCTGGAGAGAAGGTTCATTTCTGATAAGGTTCTCCCTCTTCCCTCTTTCCAGACTTTGCTAGAATATCCTACCTGTTGTTGTTGTATGCCATTGAGTCAGAACCGACTCATAGCCACCGCTCCTTGGGTTTCCAAGACAGTATCACTACAGAAGTAGATAGCCCAACCTTCCTTCCAAGGAGTGGCTGGTGGGTTTGAACTGCCAGCCCTCTGGTTAGCAGTCAAGTGCCTTAGGCACTACGCCACCAGAGCTCCTAATATTCTACCTAGGTCCCTATCACTACAGTATCTACTCTCAAATATTTACACAAACACCTTAGCCCAGTAACTGGGATCAGAAGACTTGAGTCCAAATTCTGGCTCCCCTACTTAGGGGCTATCTGACCTTAGGTACTAGGCTAACCTCTCTGAGTCTTAGCTCTATCACCTGTATGATGGGATACTAAGAGAATTCACCTGGTGCAAACCCCTAACATGGTCAACTACTAACCAATAGGCTGGTGGCTTGAGACCACCCAGAGGCACCTCAGAAGCACGGTCTGGCAGTCTGCCTCCAAAAACTCAGACTTCAAGGTCCCTTTGGAGCACAGTTCCACTATGACACACTTGGGGTCACCAGGACTCAGAGTCAATTCAGTGGCAATTCGTTACTGACACCTCAGAAGAATCGTATGAGGATCCAATGAGATAATGGAAGTAACAGGTTCAGCACGCAGTCATTGTTCTGTTGTCAGCTGCCACGAGTCAACCCTTCACTCATGAGACCCCAAGCATAATGGGATCAGACTGTTCAAGCCAGGATTTCATTGGCTAAGTTTTAGAAGTGGATTTCCAGGCCTTTCTTCCTCATCTGTCTTAGTCTGGATGGTCTTCTGAAATCTGTTCAGCATTGTAGGGTAGCACAAGCCTCCACTAACAGACAGGGGGTGGCTGGCAGACACTGAACCTGGGTCTCAGTGTGGAAGGGGAGAATTCTACCATTGAACCACCATGGCCCTCCAGCACACCACGGGTGCCCTGGCAGGTATCCCACAAAGCTTAGCTGCTGTTAGTGTAACTGTTAGCACTATGGTGCTGAGCCCTTCTTTCCCACTTAATGAGTGAGTACTTGTGCTGAGAGCTTTGCATGAAATAGATGTCATCCTCACCCCAGTGAGAGAGCTGAAGCAGGTGGGGGCGGGGGGTGACTGGGAGTCAATCTACGATCAGCTTCTTCATCCAGTCCCCGGCCAGTTCTGGACTGAAGGGTTCTCAGGGAATACACACTCATTGTCCAATTAGAGTACAGAGAATGTGTTCAAAAAGCAAATATTTTCAAACTTATCTTAATCCTACATTGTACCTAAGTCACTAAGACGGGCCCTAGGATTATCTCATACCTTCTGTTCTCCCTGAGTGAATGGGAAGAATTTGGGATTGGGAATCAGAGAGACCTGGCTTAGAATTCTCGTCTGACACTGGCAAGCTCTATGACCTTGGGCAGAATACTTAACATCCCTGAGCCTCGGTATCAGGTTTGTAAAAAGGAAATGATCACCTTTCCCTTGGCAGGTGCAGTGAAAATCAAATACATTCCAACATTCATCCATTTATTCCACAAACATTCAAACACGCAGCAGACTTTCAGGTTCTCCTCCATCTTCCTGCTACACTGGGCTCCGTCCTCAGGAGGAAGTCATCATCCCAGCTGAGAGGCTCCATCATGGAATTCTAAACCTCCCTGAGCCTAAGTATGAGAGAATATCAGGTTCACCCTGGGTCTTTAGAGACCTGACTTGATTTAAATACATTCATCTCTTGTCTCCTCTCCAGTCTGATTCCTGAATCTGCAGGAGCAGACATCCCATGGCCTGGAGTTACAGGTCATTGAGGAGTCCTGACTGCACAGTGGTTAAAGCACTCAGCTGCAGAACAAAAGATCAGTGGTTCAAATCCACCAGCCACTATGTAGGAGAAAACTATGGCAGTCTGCTTCCATGAAGAGTTCAGTGTTGGGGACCCCATGGGGACCTCATGGGGCAGTTCTGCTCTGTACTGTAGGGTCACTGTGAGTTGGAATCGACTCCATGGCAGTGGGCTTTTGGCTTTTTCAGTGGGAGGTAATGAGACCATCACCCACTGCTGCATTCCCTCAGAAGGAGGGCCGAGACTTCCTCATACGGAAGACTTTCTTTCTAAACAGAAAGAACCAGAACTAATCCTCCTAAATGAACAAGGAACGGGTAGTTTTACAATGCACAGAGCACCATGGACTTTGTTCCATCACACTCAGAAATCAAGTTGTCCCTACCTACCATCAGTGGGGGCACATAGGTCAGCGGTAGAGTTCTCACCTTCCGTGCGACAGACCTGGGTTTGATTCCCAGACCACGCGCCTCATGCACAGCCACCACCCATGACCAGGGATAGGGGCCGAGTGCTTTCGGTGGGCCCACTCTGTGCCGCGTGTCACTATGATGCTGAACAGTTTTCAGAAGAGCTTCCAGACTAAGACGGACCAGAAAGGAAAGCCTGACGACCTACTCTGGAAGAGCAGCCGGTGGGAACCCAGGGCTGACAATGGTCACAGGGATGACGCGGTCCACGCAGTGTTTCGTTCCGCTGTGCCCAGGACTGCTCTGAGTCAGGGACCAACTTGACAGCAGCAACAACAAACCTATCCTCACTGCTATCCAATCCCTTCACCTGTGAAATGGGGACTAAAGGGCTTTCCCCTAGGACTGCTCTGGGGGTTACATGAGACCATGTAAGGAGAGCATTCAGGGTAACCCCTAGCACACAGCTGAGGTTACAGAAATGCTCGTGTCAAGTGGGGGAAAATCATTTACTTCATTTGATGCTGAGGATTAAATAAGTGTATAGAATAGCTGTGTTATGCCTCACACACACACACACACACACACACACACAAACTCACTGTCATCGAGTCGATTCTGACTCCTAGCGACCCCCATTGGATTTTTAAGGCAGTAAATCTTTACGGAAGTAGATTGCCCCATTGTCCTTCCATGAAGCAGCTGGTGGGCTTGAACCACCAATCATCTGGTTAGTAGTCAAATGCCTTAGGCGCTATGCCACTGTTGTTTTGTGCCATCGAGTCGGACCCAACTCATAGCGACCCCTCCTTGGGTTTCCGAGGCATATCACTACAAAAGTAGATTGCCCCATCTTCCTTCCGAGGAGTGGTTGGTGGGTTTGAACCACCAGCCTTCTGGTTAGCGTTCAAATGCCTTAGGCACTATGCTACCAGAGCTCCCACTAGAGTTCCTTGATGCCTGATGCAGTGACACTCAAAAAGCACTTGTCCCCATCCCTGGTCTTGCCTATAGAAAGCAAATCCATATAATCAGAAGCCACAGAGCCCTTAACCGGAGGGATCAACACCATTTACGGAATATTGTTTGAGGAGTCATCGTTTTAATGGCAGGATTTGAGAGGAGTTAGGCAATTCTGTGCTTATCTGTCCTACACTTTAATAGGTGACGTTGATCCACTTTATAGATGTTGTTGTTGTTGTTGTTACATGCCGTCGAGTCGGCCCCGACTCATAGCAACCCCTCCTTGGGTTTCCGAGGCAGTATCACTATGGAAGTAGGATTGCCCAACCTTCCTTCCGAGGAGTGGCTGGTGGGTTTGAACCGCCAGCCTTCTGGTTAGCAGTCAAGTGCCTTAGGCCCTATGCTACCAGAGCTCCTCCTTTATAGATAAAGGTGGGTAAGTAACAAGACTTGGCCAAAGTCACCCGGTTGGTGGTCAGCCTACACCCTCATTCTTCCCCATTTATCACACAGTATCCTGCATTGAGTTGGGACTCAGGGTCCCCCATAACTGACAATCCCCCACAAATACTCATACACACACACACGCACATGTTGCACGTGCATATATACACATACATATGCACACACATCCACATGCACACATTCACACACACACACGTGTGTGTGTGCATATGCACACGGCCCTCTACTGGGTCCAGGGAACCACTAAGTTGCCCTAAGAATCCCTCCCCTCAAGTTGTTTCAAAGTCAGAGAGATGAGAGAAAGCAAAGTTTTATTCCTGTCAAATTCCCTTCCCCATCCCACTCTCTTCCTCTCCCACCCCTACATTGCAAAATCAGAAGTTTGGGGATGAAGAAGCAAAAAGCCTCATTTCATTATCCAAATTGCCAGCTGCTAAACTGACAGGGATTCGACTCGTCCCTGCCAAAGCTTCAGAAGCCTTTGCTGATGGGCGGTAGTATACCCACTCTTCCCCACTCTCTTTTGATCCTCTTTTTAATAAACTCCGAGGGAAAAGGGTAATTTTTCATTTTAAATAGGAAAGGTGTGGTAGCAAGGGGCTTTGGGGGTTATTAATCGTCGCCCTTGCTATCTTGTCGTCCGTTTCTGGAAAATCATTTTATTTCAAGTCTTGAAGTGGGCGGGGAGAAGGGAATAGGTTTTAAGAAATGAAAGGTCTGAGGATTGATTAAAGAGGTTTCAAGGTATAGGGGTTTTTCTTTGACATTCTCTGATAAGGACCTAAGAGAAAAAACAGCCATTCTCTAGGGAGAAAATGATTTCAGAAAGTCAAGGCAAGTGTCTAACTTCTTTGTCCCTTCCCATTAAAATTTTATAAACAGGCGGCCATCAGGACGTGTCTGGATTTCAGAGGCAGCCACAGAACACAGATGGGCTAACCTTTCAGAGGCAGGAGCAGGCAAACGTCCACCATGCCGGCAACATTGGTGAGTATCTCAAAGCACTTGTCAGTTTAACCCTCGTCACTTTCTGGCGAGAAGCAGAACTTTTACTTGCTGGTTGGAAATATGTGACTGGAGTTTTTGGTGGACAAAATAATAATAATAATAATAGTAACAGAATGATAATTGTTATTAACACTAACAAGTTACTATATTGAGTGCCACCATCTGTCAACATGCCATACAATGGTGGCTGCGTGTTGCAGTGATGCTGGAAACGGTGGTACCGGTATTTCAAATACCAGCAAGGTCCTCATGATGGATGGGTTTCCAAGGAGCTTCCAGATCAAGACCATCTACGAAGAAAGGTCTGACAGTCTGGTCTGAAAATCAGCCAATGAAACCCTTTGGGTCACAGAATATTGTCCCAAAGTCCAACTCACTTACTTTGGACACATTGTCAGGAGGCACCAATGCTGGAGAAGGCCCCCAGATTTGGTAAACGGGGGGGGGGCAGTCTACAAGATGGACTGGCATAAAAGCTACAACAACAGACTCAAATGTACCAACAACCACCAAGATGGGGCTGGCCTGGGCAATGGCTTCGTCCTCGCTTACTTGTAGCAATTAACAACAGACTGAGCAGTTACTATTCTAAGTATTTTACAAGCACCACCTCAGTGCATCCTCTCCAGAAGCTTACAAAGAAAATTCTGCTGTTGTCTCCATTTTACAGCTGCGAAAACGGAGGATTAAAAGGGATTGAGTCGCTCAAGATCACACAGCTAGTAAGTAGGACAGCCGGGTTTCCAACGCAGTTGGTAGCCCTCACCATAGCAGCTTTGCTCGCTCTCCCAATCCCCTCAGGAAATGAGAGAACCACCCAGAAAACTACGGAAAGGCTGCACCATTTTACAAAGCCTGTGGGTCACCCCTGGGGCCAAGACCTCCAGACCTTCTGAAAGTCAGATATGACATTCTTTCTATCCACTGTTCCCAGAAGAGAAACTGAGATGCAGGAAGAATTTCTGAGGTTCAGTTTGTAGTACATGAAAAAGAAGAAAAGAAGAAGGAGAAAATAAGGATGAATGAAAAGCACACAGTTGCCAAAACAATTCAGCACTGGCAAGAATCGTAATTGAAGGCCTCATTAAGGAGCTTGGCATCTGGCCAACCCAGGGGTCCTGCTGGGCACTGTCCCACCCCAGGATGTCCCTGGTGAATAAAACAAATGCACTGACCCACGTCCGAGCAGGGTGTGTGGGAGACAGGCAGGGCTGAGGGAGCACAGGTTCCGACACCGTAACGCTGCCCGGGTCCTGCTCTACAAGGCACGTGCCCTTTGACTGCCCACAGGTGACCTGACAGGACTGGCCTTCAGTCTCTAACCTTAGGGAAGCTTTCCCATTTGAACAAAGCACTTGTTAAAAAAAAAAAAAAAATGTGTACTGAGATAAAATTCACATCACATGCAACTAACCATTTCAAAGTGAACCAGTAAGTGTCATTTCATATGTTCACAGTACTGTGTCACCTCTGTCAAGTTCCAACGCATTTCCATCCCCCCAAAAGGAAACTCCACACCCATTAAGCAGTTACTTCCCCTTTCCCCAGCCCCTGCCAACCACCAATCTTCTACTGTATCTGTGAAGTTACCTATTGTGGCTACGTCACGAAAATGAAACCATAACTATGTGGCCATTTGTGTCTGGCTCCTGTCACTCAGCAAGAATGCCGCTGAGGGTTACCCACGCCGTAGCACGTATCAGTGTTCCGTCCCTTTTTACAGTGCACTGTGTGGATAGACCCCATTTGTGCATCCATTCATCATTCGACAGACATCTGGGCTGTTTGCACCCAGCTCCACCTCTGCCCCTTTCTCTCCCCCTCCTCCTTTTCCATTTTCCTCACAGTGCTTACCACTCAGTAGAAGTGTGTTTTATTTATCTGTTTATCAACTGTCAGCCCCACTGGAATATGAGCTCCAAGGAGGCAGAGGCCTGGACTCACTTTCTCACCCCTTCATCACTTAGCACCTAGCATGAGGCCTGACAATAAATAAATATTTTTATCTTGATGCATAAATATTTTTTGATTGAATCATTCTAGAACACTTCTAAATCATAGTGGCCATGACTGTTCTTATTATTTGTACCAAACCAGTTGCCATTGAGCCCATTCTAATGGTGATCTTCTACGTGTCAGAGTTGAACTGTGCTCCATAAGGTTTGTTGGTTTGTTTTCAACAAATTCCATGTGTATAATTCAGTGACAAGGCACTCATATGGTATAGTGGTTAAAGCATTTGACTGCTAACCAAAACATCCATGGTTCGAATCTACCAGCTACTCCTTGGGAGAATGATGAGGCAGTCTGCTTCTGTAAAGACTTACAGCCTTGGAAATGGTACGGGGCAACAATACTCTGTCCTAAAGGGCTGCTAGGAGCTCTGGTAGCACAGTGCCTAAGGCACTTGACTGCTAACCAGAAGGTTGGTGGTTCAAACCCCCCAGCCACTCCTCGGAAAGAAGGTTGGGCAATCTACTTCCATAGTGATACTGCCTCGGAAACCCAAGGAGAGGTCACTATGAGTCGGGTCCTACTGACGGCATGTAACAACAACAACAAAAGGCTGCTACAAGTCGGAATTAAGTCGATGGCAGTGAGTTTTGGTTTGTTTGTTTAATTCAGTGCCATGTTTACATTCTTCAGGTTGTTCAACCATTCTTGCTATTCTTTTCAAAGGACTCCAACACCATTAACATAAAGTGACTAGCTCCTGAGCAAAATCTCTCTCTTTTCCTCTCCCTCCCACCCTGGTAATCACTAGTACTTTATCAAGAGGGACAGTACCTGAAGGAGGATAGCATGCTTGGTAGAGGGTCAGCGAAAAAGGGGAAGACCCTCAACAAAACGGAGTGCCACGGTGGCTGTGACAGAGGGCCAAGCACAGCAATGACTGCGGATGGCACAGGACGGGACAGTGCTTCACTCTGTTGTGACTGAGGTCGCTTAAGTGTTGTCAGAACTGACTTGACAACACTCAACAACAACAACAATACATGTGCTTATCCCATATAAATGAGATTCTACGGTACAAGCAGATCTTGGAGATACTGTGGGTTCCATTCCAGACCACTGCCATGCAACAAGTATTGCAAGAAAGCAAGTCACTTGACGTTTTTGGTTTCCTAATGCTAACCAGAAGGCTGGCGGTTCAAACCCACCAGCCACTCCTCGGAAGGAAGATGGGGCAATCTACTTCTGTAGTGATACTGCCTCGGAAACCCAAGGAGGGGCCGCTATGAGTCAGGGCCAACTTGACGGCACGTAACAACAACAAGAACAATGCATATAAAAGTTATACTATGCTGTAGCCTATTAAGTGTCCAGTAGCATTATGAAAAAGCGTGAAGTATAGTGAGAATGACCAAAATGTGACAGAGACAGGAAGCGAGCACATGCCGTTGGAAAAATGACACCAATGGGCTTGCTTGACTCAGGGCTGCTGCAAACCTTCCCTTTGTAAAAACCATCAGTATCTGTGAAGTGCAATAAAAGGAAGCGCCATAAAACGAGGCATGCCTATATTTATCCTTTTGAAACTAATTTCCCCCAGCATGATGTTTCCAGGGTTCATCCATATTGTAGCATGGGTCAGCACTTCATCTGTCTTTATGGCTCAGTAACATTCCATTAAGGAGCCCTGGTGGCACAGGGGTTAAACACTCAGCCACTAACTGGAAGGTCGGTGGTTCAAACCCACCAGCCACTCTGCAAGAGAAAGATGTAGCAGTCTGCCTCTGTAAAGATCCCAGCCTTGGAAACCCTGTGGGGCAGCGCTCCTCTGAGGGCCGCGATGAGCAGGCATCATCTCACAGCGATGGGTATGTATATGGCATTGCATGTATATGGAACACTTTACTTTTTCATTCACCTGGCCATGGACATCTCCCACAGGGTTTTCAATGGCTCATTCTTCCGAAGTAGATCACCTGAACTCTCTTGTAAGGTATGTCTGGGTAGACTCAAACCTCCAATCTTTCACTTAGCAGCCAAGCGCTTAACCGCTGTGCCACCAGGGCTCCTTATTAGAATGTTACTCAGCCATAAGGAAAACTGAAGTGCTGTATCACCATCCACACCACCCACCCGGAATCCAGGCAAGGAATTAGGCAGAAAAGGCTTCGCGCAGCCCAAGCCCCATAGGCACCCCGGGATGCTGCAGACAGAGGGAGTCCTGAGAAATAAGAGCCTAGTGACCAGAGAAAGGGAAAATGCCATCCTCACCTAACCCTGCCTCCCTCTAGCCCCGCATCCTCTGAAGAATCGCCGAGCCTCTGCCTCATTGTCCGACCCTCCTTTGAAAGCTGTCCAGGTGCTCTGCCCTCCTCGCTGCCCCATGGGTCTCTGAAGGAGTGAGGAGCTGGGGAGCCCCTCGCGCTGAACCGAGTCCCGGGGATGCGGCAGGAGAGCGTCCCCATCGGGAGCAGCCACGTCACAGAAGGATGACTGCTGAGGCTCTGCTAATTCCAGAACTCTCTGCCTCTCTTGAGTGACAGGCGTTATATTAGTTTTATAACCTCTTCTGTCAGCAAACTCAAGAAACTAGAATTATATGACCTTATGTGCTAGAAGGCACCCTATTTTTATCTCCAGATGATGGAGTTGGGGAGCAGGCTTTCCAAATCCTTCTGCCTCCTCCCTTGCTATGCAGATATAGAGGGTCCGGTACCTGCTCCAATTTCCCTCCCAATTTCTCACTACAGAGATAGCAGTTGTAGAGGTTTCAGAAACTTCGTGGCAGAACATAAATTCACTTATGTTACCCACATAGTCCTGACCCACTGGCAGAGATAAAAGTGGAAACTTCCAGGAGAAAGGGACTGGGTAAACATGTCTTATCTTTTTTTTAGCTCACTTAACAAAGGCAGACGGTTCCATAGGCATCAAGGAGCTTTTCCAAGATGTCCAGATTCAACATGTCTGAGCTAACTGCTTGCCACAGGCTGGGAGAACGTAGCAGGGCTTGTGAGCTGGGGTGGAATCTCAGCTGTACCACTTACTAGCTGTGTGGCCTTGAGTAAATTGCTTAACCTCTCTGAACCATAGTCTGCACATCTCTAAAATGGGAATGATAAATGTGGCTACTTGAGACAGTTGTTTTGAGAATTAAAATAAAGCACCTAGCGAACAGTCTGCCAATTTCGCCGCCCATGCCAATGTCACTGTTGTCACTGTGCTATTTGCTGGTGGAAGTTCTGCTCCTTCCCCAGGGACAGTTAGTGCATTCATTTGGCCAGTCTGATCAGATACCTCACTCTGGACACATCATCAGGAAAGACCAACTGCTCGAAAGGACACGCGTCATGATAAAGTAGAGGATCCATGAAAACAAGGGACGTTGTCCGTGTGATGGGGTGACACGATAGCAGCAACAACGGGCTCAAACACACCCAGGACCAAGAAGCAGAAGATGGCAGGGCACTGGGCATGGTTTCGTTCTGTTCTACGTGAAGCTGTTACGAGCTGCAGCTGACAGCAACACAGAGAAGCCACTTTGGTCACCCAGACAGACAGCTTTCCTCCCACGCAGCACTTAGATTTGAAGGCTGTGCTATTAAATACAGGAGCCACTGGCCACGTGTGGCTGCTGAGCCCATGAAACGTGGCGAGTGCAGACAGAGTTGTGGTCTGAGCCCAAACACACAAGTGAAGATCCCCTAATGACTAATGAAGGCTGAGCATGGGGGAAGTAAACATAGCACATTGAGCATCTATATATGGACCACATGTTAAAATGACAGGATTTTGGATAAACTGGGTGAAAGGTTATTATTAATTATAAAAATTAATGCCATTTGTTTCTTTTTACCTCTTTTTAATGTGGCCACTAGAAAATTTTAAATTCCATATATGGATGATGTGGTATTTCTCTTGGACGTACACAGATCTAAAAGAAGGAATTGTACCTTGATTATTTAGTTATAATGTAACAGGAATTGAGGGTTGGAGATAGGCTTCCTTGAGGAGTAATATTTGAGCTGGGATCAGAAGGATGAGTGGTGGTTAATTAAGCAAAGATGTATGGAACAAGTGTCCCCTCCAGAACCAAGAAGTCCAAAGCCATGACCCATTCAAGGAGATCCAAGAGGTCAATGGAATCAGAGCACATATAGTGGTGCAGGGGAAACTGAAGCAGGGGAGGTAGTTAGAGACCTAGAGATCAACGTGGGGAGTTGAGAATCTATGGAGAGGACAGTGCCATCTGGCAAGCCAACCACCCCTGATGGACAATGCTAATGGAAGCAGAAGTCAAGACATGAGACGACTTATAGCACTGGGCAAATCAGCTGCAAAAGACCTCTTTCAAGTGCTGAAGAGCAAAGATGTCTCCTTGAGGACTAAGGTGTACCTGACACAAGCCATGGTATTTTCAATCACCTCATATGCGTGTGAGAGCTGGACGATGAATAAGGAAGACTGAAGAAGAGTTGATGCTTTTGAGTTGTGGTGCTGGCGAAGAATGCTGAAAGTACCGTGGACTGCTAAAAGAACCAACAAATCTGTCCTGGAAGAAGTCCAGCCAGAATGCTCCTTGGAAGCAAGAATGGCCAGACTTCGTCTCACCTACTTTGGTCATGTTGTCAGAAGGGACCATTCCCTGGAGAAGGATATCATGCTCGGTAAAGTGGAGGGTCAATGAAAGAGGGGAAGGCCCTCAACGAGATGGACTGACACAGTGGCTGCAACAATGGGCTCAGGTATAGCAAGGCTCATGGAGCTGGCACAGGACAGGGCAGTGTGTCTTTCTGCTGTACACAGGGTCACTATGAGTCAGAGAAACTCAACAGCACCTGACGACAACAACAATGGACAGGACCCAGTGCACAGGAGTTATGGAACCGTTCTTGTCTTCAAATAGATCATGCACTGCTGAAGGACAGAGCCAGGCCCTGGTAGTTTCCACTGCTTTATACCATCTCAGCCCCTAGGACAAAGCTGGCAGTGAAAAATATTTGCTAACTTGATGTTAGCACAAGTGGGTCCCCTAAGCAGTGAGCACTTCCTGGCACCTGGTCTGCCACTGTAGCCCAAACATCATGTTCACGGTGCTGCCAAAGGATATTTCTGAAGGGAGATGCTGCCAAGAGGAAGATGAAGAACAAATGCCAACCTAGAAATATCCCTCCCTCCAGGTCTCAACAATGAGTAAGCCTTTTAAACCGATAAACATCCTAGACAGACATGGGTCTGCATGTGTCTAGACATTACTAGTACAGAGGCTCACAGTGAAAATTCGTCCATCCCTAGTTACTAATCCTGTAGGGCAGTCTTGATGCTGGGCAAGAGGGGCCCAAACTCAAAGTGAGCAACTGGATTTTCATTCTACATATATTTGCTTAGCACTTACTATGGAGCAAGTATGTGGTGAGATGCTGCTGGAAGCCTTGGTCAGCTCCTGCTAGCTGTATCGGGATCATAAAGACTTAACACTCCAATGCAACAACTCATCTCATACTGCAGTGGGAACTGCTGGGACTCTCACTGCTGCTGTTGTTAATTGCCACAGAGTCAGCTACAGCTCATGGCGACCCCATCCATGTAAAACAGAATGAAATTGTGGCCACTCCTGTGTCATCTTCACAATCCGTGGTGTGCTCCAGTCCATGGCTGCAGTCACTGTGCATGCTGAGTGCCTTTCAAAGTGGGGGCTTGTGGTGGTTGTGTTCGTGTGTCAACTTGGCTGGGCCTGGTTGAGTGGCTGGGCAGCTGCTGGTAGTATTCCCCATGATGAGAATGGTAATCAACTCCATGGTGGAATCTACTGTGAGAAGCTGAGTAGCCTTAGGGATGTGGTCTGCTTCCTGTATATAAGGAGAAGCCTTGCAGAATGGGCTCTATTTTATGGCACGCTTGGACCCCGCATATAGCCATGCTGTTATTCAGCAGCCTGCCATGCTCTGCCGACCTTGGAACTTTCAATGGACTTGAATTAATGGCCTCCCGTGTGGTTTGGTAACATCAGGACTGTGCCTTTTTACTTATCAGCCTTGGGCTTCTCAGCCTCAGCAGCCAGCAGCTGTCTGAGTGAGAAAAGCCTCTAGCTCCAGTGGGCTGGGAGCAGAAGGCAGAGCTGAAGCCCAAGGCTGAGGGGCTTTCACCCAGTCCCTAGAGCCTGGCACTTAGAACTTAGACTTAAAGCCTCCAAATTGTAAGAATAAACTCCTGTTTGTTAAAGCCATCCCATCTGTGGCGTATTCTTGTCAAAGCGGCACTAGGGAACCAGAACAGGGCTTATCTTCCAGCACTGGACTGGATGATATTTTGTTGTGATCCAATGGTTTCGTTGCTTTATTTTCAGAAGCACATTGCCAGGCCTTTCTTCCTAGTCTGTCTGAGTGTGGAAGCTCCACGGAAGCCTGTCCGCTATGGGTGGCCCTACTAGTATTTGAAACACAAATGGCATAGCTTCATGAAAGCCACCCCTGTATGGCAAACTGACAGATGGGTTGTAGAGTTTGTTACAACACCAGTGATGGGCCTCAGCCTTGAGTTCCTACTGCTGTTGAGTCTGGGTGGGCGCAGGAATCTGCATTTCTAACGAGTTCCCAGGTGATGCTGCTACTCCAGCAGCTGCACTTTGAAAACCAGCTTTCTAGACTCTGACATCAAGATCTTTGGGTGTTTTAACAAACCTTCATATGTCTCACCTTGAGTTAGCCTCCAAGCCCCTATCCTTCCGACCTTTCCCTCTTACCGGTTAAATGGACAGTCGAGAGGAAGAGCACGGGAGGAACCTGACCCTTCATGAAACAGAGACAGTCCACAAAGCGTTCCCCTCCGGTAAGTATGACCCAAAAGGGGAGGATGATGATGGCCAGCCCTTGCTCAGACCTTTCAAATTCTAATTCAATCCCATGCTTACTGGAATCAAGAGAGATGCTTCCACCCACACTGTCTCATGTATCCATCACAGCAACCTTGCAAGGCAGATACCATGATTCCCTTTTAACTCAGAGAGACAAAGTGGGTCGACCAAGGTCACACAGCAGGAAAAGGCAGATCTGGGGTTTGAACTCACATCATTTGAGTTTTCAGGTTTAGAACTCTTTCTACAACCTGACTTTCTTCTTGCCAACTGACATGGCTTCCCCCTCTTTCCTCCACCAATCCCTATCCCGAAGATCAGTCAAAATTTGCTTCTCGAGGGACTCCCGTACCACTGAGTCTTCCTGTAATCAACTTAGTTCAGTTCTACAGAGACCTATGAAGTGTCACTTTCCATGATAGGCTAGGAGATATGGAGGTGAACAAGACAAAGTTCCCATCCCTGCTGGGTTCTCAAGAAAGTCAAAAAGCAGACCATTGTAACAGAAGGCAATGTACTATCTAAGCACAGACACATGGTGTGTCTTGGTAGGTCAATAAGGCTTCTGGGAGGATATGGCATCTGAGCTGAACCTTGTTGTTGTTGTTATGTGCTGTCGAGTTGGACCTGACTCATAGCAACCCCTCCTTGGGTTTCCAAGGCAGTTATCACTATGGAAGTAGATTGCCCCATCTTCCTTCCCAGGAGTGGCTGTTGCGTTTGAACCGCCAGCCTTCTGGTTAGCAGTCAAGTGCTTTAGCCACTATGCTACCAGAGCTCCCAGAGCTGAACCTTAGCGGATGGTAAGAGTTAACTGGAAGAAGGTACAGTGTTCAAAACAGAGCTTTGGGTCGGCACCTTCACACACCCTTAAACACTCACCAGTGCCCAGGACTTCCCAACTCCATACATAGCACTGTCATCCACTCAGTTGCTTGGGACCAAATCCTAAGAGTCATCCTTAATGCATCTCTTTCCCTCATACCCCTAGCAAGACCTATTGACGCTAACTCTGTACATATCCCGAACCCATCCACTCTCTTCATCACCATGGAAACCGCCATCATCTTGTGCTTGGACAACCCCAGCAGCCTCCTGACAGGCCTCCCTGCCTCCTCTCCAGCTCCTCTACAACCCATTATCCAACAAATGATCTTTTGCAGTTCTAGATCAGACCCTCACTCCTCTGCTGGAAACCTCAATGGCTCCCTATTACTGTTAGAATCCAATCCCTTCCTGTTGCCTACAAGCCTCTCCTTAATCAGATCACAGCCCATGTCTCTCCCACCTCTGGTCCCTCCCTGACTCTCTCGTCTCCTCAAGCACACCAACTCACCTCAGGGCCTTTGCATTTGCTGTTCCCTATTTGGAAAGCTCCCCCTAGCCCCCTGAAGAGCTGGCTCCCTGTCATCTCCTCAGGGAGGCCTCCCCTGACCTCCCAGTCACTCCCTCTTTATCAAAGTACCATCTTCTCTGCTGCAGTGAGTCATTCTCTTAATAACTGTGTTGCAACACATATCAACTTGTATTAAGTACATTTTGTCCTGCTAATTAAACAATTATCTATTTGACGACCAGAACCTTCTCTCCATCTCTCTCTCCTTCCTAATGGTAAGTTCTCCCCAACCCCAAAAGACAAGCTGCACAGCTCTGTGTCTATAGTAAGTGGCCACTTTATCTACATGTGGAGCTTATAAAATGTGAAGGACCCAACATTCCTTCAATAAGATGCGAGAGAAAGCAATAAGTAAGGCAGATGTTGTGGAGTCCAACAGAGCTGCTATGCTCCGTGCAGCTCCTGGGCTGGTTGCTTAACTTCTGTGCCTCAGTGTTCTCATCTGTGAAATAGGAAGAATGGGAACCCCGATCTCAGAGAGAAAGACCACATCCAGTCCCCAGTGCCGTGCCCAACCCTGAGTAAGCCCTCCAGCACAGGGAGCTGTTATTTGCAGGTCTGGTCACTTTAGTCCTGTCAGGGGCCTCTCCAGCCCCTCTACCCCTGCCCTCAGGCTTTGGCCTCGTACCTGACTCACCCCATCCCGCTTCACACCTTGACTCCTGGTTGGCTGCTATTTCTCCAGAGCTAGAAGATGTCATGACGTGATTGATGCATCCAATCATAAAAATAACCAGTTATTTTGATGTCGGGTGCGTCATCCCTAAAAATAACCGGATGTCTTGGAAGTGAAGGCGCCGTGGGAAATGCTGGGTTGCATTGGGAGAAGATACACTCACACCAAGACACACACACACACACACACCCCTATCCAGATGTGACTGCTGTTGTTGGTGTTGGGTGCTGTCGAATGGATTCTGACTCCCCACATGACAGAGTAAAACTGCCCCACAGGGTTTTCTAGACTATAATCTTTATGGGAGCAGATTCTCCATAGACACCTTAAATGGGATGAGAAAACATCAGCTGTAACCAAGGCGGGCAAAGGCTGCCCCCTTATCACTCTCCCTGCGACTTGATGATTGTGACATTTTATTAGAGGGCTCTTGTCAAGAGGCAGCCTAGATGGGGACAGATGAGGTGGCCTAAATAGAGGATCAGAGAGTACTGCCGGCTAACAGTGTCCCCAGGCAGCAGCAAAGTCACTGACGTGCAGCTCCAGGAACTTCCCGGACTTCCTTTGCCACAGGCACTCCCTGAATTCTGAGCAGGTACCATGCTCACTGCCATTAGCAGAGAGATGCCCCCTAGACATGTCACCACCTGACACTGCAACTTGCACCACAAAGAACGCCCACTAGTGGTCCTTTCAGCAGCTAGAAAGGCTCCCTTGCTGTTCAAAATGCTGGGGAAAATGAGGCCAGGGAGAAAGTCATGCACTGCAGGGGCTCTGGGTACAAGGTTCGCAAAGTGTTGTTGTTGTGTTGTATGCCGTCGAGTCGCCCCGACTCATAGAGACCCCTCCTTGGGTTTCTGAGGCAGTATCACTATGGAAGTAGATTGCCCCATCTTCCTTCCGAGGAGTGGCTCGTGGGTTTGAACCGCCATCCTTCTGGTTAGCAGTCAAGTGTCTTATGCACTATGCTACCAGAGCTCCAAAGTGTATAGACTTTTTAAAACATAGATGAAGCCCAACTTAAGAGTGGTGACATCTTCCAAGCAACGTCACTTTTGCCTCCTCCTTTTTGACACCCACTCAGCCTTTTGGAAGATGCTTCTCCTTTTTCACCCTGAACTCAGCATGCCACGTGGAATGGTCTAGAACACCAAGAAAGCAGAAGAAGGTTCAGAGGCGCTACTCTGGGTTCTCAGTCACTGAGGCTCCAAGAGGGACTTGGACTCTTCACAGATGCTGCTGGTCACAAGAAAATAACGTTTGCCTCTCAAGGTGCAGGACTGAGGTTACGCCAGCTTGCTGGCAGGAGAGGTGGGGTCAGGAGTGGGAGGAGGTTGGAGATGAAATGACTGGGTTTGAAAACAAGCTCTGTCTCTTACTAGCTGGGCCCTAGGGAGCAACTGATAGTAAGAGCCTTGATTCTCTCCTCTATAAACCGAGGAGAATAATACCTACTGAATAAGGTGAGCTGGGAGGCAAAGCCCCTGGAGATCTCCTTCTGGAAATCAGCCAATGAAAAGTCCTATGGATCACAGAGGATGTCGGATATAGTGCTGGAAGATGAGTCCCCCAGGCTGGAAGACACTCAAAATACACAGTGGCTACAAACATGCAAATGGCCAGGAAGATAGTGCAGGTCTGGGCAATGTTCCACTGTGATGTACACAGGGCGCCACAGGTCAAAGCAACTCAACAGCAGGTAATAACAAAAGGGGGGTAAGGACCAAATGAGATCATGTGAGGAAACACGTAGCACCACACCACGCATATAAGAAGGATCAAACCATTGTCATCTTCACTTTAGACAAAATATGGAAAAGGAACAGGCTGTCCTGTCAGTTTCTAAATCCACGTTACATTCTTGAGAGTGAAGCTTTATACCCAAAGGAACATCATCATTTGGGCCAAAGAATATGGTTTTGAGAGTCAAATAAGCCTGGGTTCAAATCCCAGCTTCAGCCCTTACCAAATGGCTGACCTTAATTTCTCCAAGCCCCTGTTTCCTCAGCTGTAAGAGGGAGCCGGTCAAGCCTACTTCCCCAAGTATATGTGAGAATAGATGCAGGACTCCTTGCTGTGGGCCGGGAACACGGTGGGCTGCAACGGATGGGGGTTCCCTCAGCTTCCTCAACATGGAGGCTTCAGATGAGAAAAACCCTCACTCAACCTGACCCACCCACAGATCTTTCCACAGGTAGATGGAGTCCTAGAGCCACCAACCTGTGGCTCAGCCTCCAAAGGCCTGATAGTCACGCGGTGCAGGGAGATCACACTACAATCACCTTATTCAACTATTCATTTAATAACTATTTACTTAATGCCTGTGTGTCAAGTTCAGAACTGGAAGCTGGGAACATGATGAAGAGCAAAACCAAAGCAGTTTCCACTCTCCCAAAGCACATAGCATACAGTGGTGTCCAACGGTAAAGAAATCACCACACAAAGGCTGGATTACCTACAACAGCATTAAGCATTTTGAAGGAGGAGCACAGGGCACTATAGGCAGCTGGAGGGCTTCAATCCAGTGTCACTAACTAGATCCAAAATAGCTAACTCTGTTCCTCTCACCTTTGAAGCACCAAACAGGACCTTCTTACTGCCCCATTCTGAAAGTCTCCATTCCCAAGAAAGCAAAGGCATCAGGGGCTGAGCTACCCATCCTGAGAAGGAAACCAGTGGTGATAAGGCTGCTTTGTCTAGAGCTATCCACTCAGGAGCTGTCTCCTGGAACTACTGCCTGCTCCAGCTACAGGCTACGCAAGTCTTGACAGGAGACAGGAAGCCATTACCAAGGTCACAAAGTCAAACAACAAGTGCTGGTGAAGATGTGGGGAAATTGGAACTCTCATACGGTGCTGGTGGAAATGTAAAAGTGGGCAGCCACTGGAGAAAGCAGTCTGGAAGTTTCTCAAATGATTAAACATAGAATTACCATAAAATCCAGCAATTCCACTCCTAGATACACACCCAAGAGAAATGAAAACACTTTGGTGTCCAAACAGAGACTTGTACACAGATGTTCACTACAATACTATTCACAAGAGTCACAAGATGAGTGCAACCCAACCATCTATCAACAGGAGAATGGCTCAAAATAATGCAGTGTCTCCACAGAGTGGAATATTACGTGAGCATGAAAAGGAAGGAAGTTCTAATAAATGCTACAACACGGGTGAACTTTGAAAACATCATGCTAAGTGAAAGAAATCACTCTGAAATGTCCAGAATAGGGAAATATATAGGGACAGAAAGTAGAACAGAAGTTGTATAGGGCTGAGGGCAAGGGAGATTAGGGGTAGTAACTAAAGCATACAGAGTTTCTGAGGGCAAGGGGAATTGGGGGTAACTAAGCACACAGGGTTTCTTTTTGTGTTGATGAAAACTGGTTGTTCTAAAATTGGCTATGGTGATAGCTGCACATATCTGTAAATGTATTTTTAAAAAATTGAATTATACACTTTAAATGTGTATAATTATATGTGTATGTGAATTATAGTCCAAAAACCAAAACCAAACTCATTCTCATTGAGTCAATTCCAACTCACAGTAATCCTATAGGACCAAGTAGAACTGCCCCATAGGATGTCCAAGGCTGTAATCTTCATGGCAGCAGACTGTCACATCTTTCTCCCATGGAGAAGCTGGTGAGTTTGAACCTCACCTTTTGGTTAGCAGCTGACCACTTAACCAATGCACCTCCAGGGCTTCTTGTGAATTATATTAAAGCTCTTAGAAACAGTTACCAAGGATAAAGATAGGGAAGGAAAGGGGAAGCCAGGTGAAAAGTCTGATGAAAAAAATCACAGAGATGATTGGCCATTGGCCTTCTTCTTCCCATAAGCAAAATTCCAAGGATCGGTATTAGGAATCAAATGACTGGTTTCTGCACCTCAGTAATGCTGTTACCAAGCTGTGCAGCCTTGAATGAGTCACTTAATATTTCTGAGCCTGTTTTCTGACCAGTGATGGTTCCCACTGGTGACGGTTGTTGGGAGCAAAACAGATGCAAACCACAATGTCTGTCTCTTACTGTTGAACAAATAGTGATGACTACTAAGAACCTGGGATGCCTACAAGTCACTAAAATTCTGCCCTTCCTCCCAGAGCTGTGTCTTATTGAGAGCAGATGAAGGAAAATGGAGCCAAGGAATCTCCCTCCAGAGCTCAGCTTCCTGCATCCTATGAGACACAACTGGGGTTTGCAAGAAATGGTGGGATGATAATTCAGTGATGATGGTTCTGCCTGGAGACTTAGAAGAAGCATCCAGAGGGCATCTTCCAAGGCTTGATGCACACAGCATTGGTTTCTCTGAGACCCTAGGGCATACACAAGTCCCCAAACACACCTGTTATCAGAATGCTTTGTGTGGCGGGGGAGCGGTGCTCAAAAAGGAAAAAGAGAAAATGGTCAGCCTGCAGCTCACCTCTGGACAGGTCATAAATAAAAAGACAGGACAGACGCTCCAGGACCTGCCAAGTGTCAGTGCAGATGGTCACGAGAATTGGAGACCAATTATGGTAGCACTTAAAGGGTCCTCGCTGCATGCCACACCCGTGGTGGTCTCTGAGGGGGGAGGGTGCTCAGATCCTTCCCTTCAGGGCCAGGTTCCTCTTGGTATGTCCTCAGCTGTTACTCCTGGCTGCCCCACACTCAAAGCAAAAAGCCCAGAGTCACAGACACCTAGGTGTTTGTGTCCCTTAGGGAGCTGAGCTGGCCAAGGCCCACTGGAAACTCAGTAGAAGAAAAGGAGGTTCTGCAGGGATGGAAAAGGGCAAGTGGAAGGGCCAGAGAAGCAGAAAGTGTCTGTGGCCTAAGGAAAGGAGATCAGGCAGCTGGTATGGCATTCCTAAGAGGCTCCAGGGCTGAAGAATGTTCCATGATCAGGGTTTCTTACCACAGAAGCTCATCCCCAAGGAAAGGACAAGTTAGGGGGCATCCAGCAAGATGGTAATGGCAGGAATAGGTGGAATGGTGGAATAGTGGAATAGGCAGACAAGCTACTCAGACCCTGTCCAACAAAGGAACAAGAAACCAAGTGAAACAGATACAGATGATAATCCTGGACCCCTGAGCTTCACAGAGAAGGATACAGACATGGATTGAATACGAACTAGAAGAAGAAACTGAAATAAAAGAGCAAATAAGGAGAGACACAGAGCTGTGAACTATCAACTTGCTTGACAGTGTGAACATTTGTATTTTTATAAACAATGTTCCTTCCAATCAGGGTAGCAATCTGATAATTGGCTCCACTTGCTGAGGACTACACAGGCAACAAGACTGGTAGCTGGCAATCAGAAAGCAAACATGACCACACTACTCAACCACATCTGCACCTCCTGCAGCCCCCCACTGGGTAAAGGCCACCACCTGCTCCTGCACCAAATGCTCAATGGTAGATGGTGGCCAACACCAGCCTAACCTACCCTCAGCTGCTCCACATGAACAGTGAACAGTGAACAGAGAACTGTTCTCATCCTCTTCACACCCAGAAGCAGACAGGTGGTAAGCACCTAAGTGCTGTCAAACTATTGAACTGAGTGTACTGCATATCAGCCCTGCTCAGTCAGATATATTCAAGCAAAATAAAGCAACACCAACAACAAAAAAAAAAAACTCTGGGCAAAGCACACCAACATGCAATCACTAGTTAAATACAAATATAACAACATCACAAAGTCTCAGAAACAAAAGACATTTCAGTTCGCATAAAGAAGCAAGACAAAAGAGTACAAACAAGGGACCAAAATACAGAGCCAGAAAACATCCCTGAAAAAGAAATGGCATTAAAACTAACTGATAAGGAATTCAAAAGAGTGAGGAAAACACAGACAAAACTCTAGAGGATTTCATGAAAACAACACAAGAAAAAACTGACAAAATAAATATTAGCGTACAAGAACAGCAAAATGAAATTAAAAATTAGTATTAATCCAGAAGATTAATACTAAAATTTCAGAAATAGATAACACATTGAAAGAGGGAAGGCATAGAATTGAATCAATAGAAGACAGAATACGCAAGATTGAAGACAAATATCTCAATACTACTTTGTTAGAGGAACAATCAGAAAAAAAGAACGAAAAAAGACTAAGACTTAATGTGAGACATCCTCAAGAGGAATAACTTACGTGTGATCAGAATTCCAGGACAAGAAGAGAAAAAAGAAAAGAAAGAAAAAATGTTGAAGATTTGCTGGAAGAGAATTTCCCTAATATTATGAAAGAAGAGATAATATGCTTCAAAAAGCTGAACAAACCTTGAACAGGACAAACCCCAAGAGAAAATCACAATGACATATCATAATCAAAATTCCCAAACCCAAAGACAAAGAAGGAATCCTGAAAATTGCATGAGAAAAAGGAAATGTTACCTACAAAGGGCAACCAATAAGATGAGGCTCTGATTTCTTGCCAGAAAAAATGCAGGGGAGAAAGCAATGGGGTGACATACATAAAACACTGAAAGAAAAAATTGCCAACCAAGAATTATATATCTGGCTAAAATGTCCTTCAAATGTGATAGTAAAATTGGGACATTTCCAGAGAAACAGAAATTAGGGGAATTTGTAAAAACTAGACAAACCTTACAAGAAATGCTAAAGGGAATCCTTCAGACAACAATGCCAGACAACAACCTAAGTGAAAAAAACATGGTAACATCACCCAGAACCTAACCCAAATATAGAAGCATCCAAAGTAAAATAAACTTTTAAGACTGAAAACAGGGAACCACAGGCATCAGTTTGTAAATGAGCACAATTTTTAAAAAGCAAAAAGAAGGAAAAATTAGTGTAGTTACAGAACTTCCAAATGGAGAAGAAGTCAAGATGATTTTAAGACAGAATGGACTATTTTAAACTTGGGAAGACAATAATAAATTACAGAGTAACCTCAAAGAATATTAATAAACCTTCTCAACAAAATGAAAAGAGGAAAGTCATAAATCTTTAGTAAATACTAAAACAACAGCAATGAAGGAAATGGTAAGAAAATCCATAAACAAAAGGAGCTCAGCATAGAAAATTATATGGAACAAAGCAACAAGATTAGAAGTTGGTTCTTTGAAAAGTTTAATAAAATTGACAAACCACTAGCAAATTTAACAAAGGGAATGAACAGGAAGATGCAAATAGCATGAATAAGAAATGAAATGGGTGACATCACAACCGAACCAACCAAAATAAGAAAGATTAATAGCAGCATACGAGGAGCTCTGGTAGCGTAGTGCCTAAGGCACTTGACTGCTACCCAAAAGGCTGGTGGTTCAAACCCACCAGACACTTCTCGGAAGGAAGGTTGGACAATCTACTTCTGTACCACCTCGGAAACCCAAGAAGGGATCACTATGAGTCAGGTCCGACTCAACGGCAAATAACAACAACAACAACATGAAGAACTGTACTCCAACAAATTTGAAAGCCTAGGAGAAATGGACAGATTTCTAGAAACACACTACCTACCTAAGTTAACTCAGATTGAGGGAGAAAATTTGAGCAGACTCACAACAAATGAAGAAATTTAACAGGTCACAAAACAACTACAAACAAAAAAAGTCCTGGCCCAGGTGGCTTCACTGGTGAATTCTACCAAACATTCAGAGAAGAGATGACACCAATTCTACTCAAATTATTCCAGAATATAGAAAAGGAGGGAATGATCCTGAATTCATTTATGAAGCATGCATAACCCTGATACCAAAGCCAGGCAAAGATACCACTAGAAAAAGAAAATTATAGACCAACATCCCTCACAAACATAAGTGCAAAAATCCTCAACAGAATCCTAGCCAATAGAACCCAACAATATATCAGAAAAATCATAACCAAGTGGGATTCATACTAGGTATGCAAAGATAGTTCAATATTTTAGAAAAAACAATCTATATTATCTACCACATAAATAAAACAAAGGAAAAGAACCACATGATCATATCAATAGATGCAGAAAATGTATTTGGCAAAATCCAACACCCACTCCTGATAAAAATGCTGAACAAAGTAGGAATAGAAGGAAATTCTTCAACATAATTAATGACATATATACAAAAACAATGGCCGATGTTATTCTCAATGGAGTTTGAAAGCAACCCCCTTATGAACAGGTACCAGCCAAGGATGCCCTTCATCACCACCCCTATTTAATATTGTATTAGAAGTCCTAGTCAGAGCAATAAGGCAAGAAGGGGAAATAAAAGGCACCCAAACTGGCAAAGAAGTAAAGCTATCTCTGTTTGCAGATGATAGGATCCTATACATAGAAAATCCCAAAGACTCAGCAAAAAAATTAATGGAACTAATTGAAAGTTTCAGCAAAGTGGCAGGGTACAAGATCAACATTCAAAAATCAGTTGAATTCTTCGTTCTTGCAGTAACGAAGAGAACTCTGAAAAGGAAATCAGGAAAACAATACCATTTACAATAGCCACTAAAAAGATGAAGTACTTAGGAATAAATCTAACCAGAGACACAAAAGATCTATAAAAAGAAAACTACAAAACATTACTACAAGAAACCAAAAGAGACCTACATAAACGGAAGAATATACCAAGCTCAAATATAGGAAAAATTAACATCATGAAAATGTTAACAGTAGATACACTCAAAATGAGTAGATACTACCCAAAGCAATCTACAGATACAATGCAGTCTCGATCCAGATTCTATCACCATTCTTTAAAGAAATGGAAAAATTAATCAACAACTTTATATAGAAAGGAAAGAGACCTCGGATAAGTAAAGTTCTACTAAAGAGGAGCAAAGCAGGAGGCCTCACACACCCTGATCTCAAAATACTGTCACCGTAGTTATAAGAGCTTGGTACTAATACAACTTTAGACACATAGACCAACAGAACAGAATTGAGAACTCAGAAGTAAATTTATCCACTTATGGACTGCTAATCTTTGACAAAGGGCCGAAATTCATTAAATGGGGGAAGAGATAGTCTCTTTAACAAATGGTGCTGGCAAAACTGGATATCCATTTGCAAAAAAATAAAACAGGACTCTTATCTCACATTACATACAAAAATGAACTCAAGTTGAATCAAAGACTTGAATGTAAAATCTAAAACCATTAAGACCATCAAAGAAAAAAGTAACAATAAACTTAGGGGCTCTAGTACATGGGATAATGTATATATCAACACAAAAACATCAGAATGAAAAATACTACCTACTAAAAATTTCACACTTACACACATCAAGAGAGTTGACCGAAAGAGTAAAACAAGAACACACAGACTGGGGGAAAAAACTTGGCAAAAACATATTGGACCAGGGGCTGATCTCTCAAAGTTATAGAAAACTTCCACACCTCAGTAACAAAAGGAAAAATAATCCAATTAAAAAATGGGCAAGGACATGAACAGACACTTCACATCACAAAAGAAGACATTCAAGCAGCCAACAAACACATGAAGAAATGCTCCTGATGATCATTAGCCACTGTTGTTGTTGTTAGGGGCCATCAAGTCAGTCCTGACTCATAGCAACCTTATGTACAACTAACAGAACGAAACACTGCTCAGTCCTGCACCGTCCTCACATTCTTTGCCATGCTTGAGCCCATTGTCGCAGCCACTGTGTCAATCTATTTCATTGAGGGTCTTCGCCTTTTTCACTGATCCTCTACTTTAGCAACCATGTCTCTTCTCCAGGGACTGGTCCCTTTTGACAACATGACCAAAGTACAGGAGATGAAGCCTGGCCATTCTAACCTCTAAGGAGTACTCTGGTTGTAATTCCTCCAAGACAGATTTGTTTGTTCTTCTGACAGTGCATGGTACATTCAGTACTCTTCACCAACACCACCATTCAAGTACATCAGTTCTTCTGCCATTTTCCATATCCATTGTTCAGCTCTCATATACATATGAGGTGATTGAAAATACCATAGCTTGGGTCAGGCAGAACTTAGTCTTCAAAGTCACATCTTTACTCTTTACCACTTCAAAGAAGTCTTTTCAAACAAATTTGCCTAATGCTTGACTGCTGTTTCCAGTGCTGATTTTGTATCCAAGTAAAATGAAATCTTTGACAACTTCAATCTTTTCTGAGCTTATCATGATGTTGCTTATTGGTCTAGTTGTGAGGAATTTTGTTTTCTTTATGTTGAGGTAAAGTCCATACTGAAGGCTGTAGTCTTTGATCTTCCTCAGTAAGTGCTTCAAGTCTTCTTCACTTTCAGCAAGCAAGGTTGTGTCATCTGCATATCAGAGGTTGTTCATGAGTCTTCCTCCAATCCTGATGCCACATTCTTCTTCATATAGCCATTAGAGTGATGCAAATCAAAACAACAATGAGCTATCATTTCACCCCAGCACTAACAGCAAAGTTCAAAAAAAGAGAAAACAACAAATGCTGGTGAGGATGTGGAGAGACTGGAACTCTCATACATTGCTGGTGGGACTGTAAAACGGTACAATGACTGTAGAAAATGGTATGGAAAAAAAGCTTTTTCTGTTAAAAATCTAGATAAAGAAATACCATATAATCTAGCCATTCCACTACTAGGGATATATATCCTAGAAAAGAAATAAGAGCTGTGACACAAACCAATATATGCACACTCGTGTTAGTCACAGCACTATTCACAATAGCACAAAGATGGAAGCAACTTGAATGGCCATCGACAGATGACCAGATGAACAAACTATGGTACGTACACACAATGGAACAATGATGAACCTGCCAAAAACCTCATAATGTGGATAAACCCAGAGGACGTTACACTGAATGAAAATGGTCAATCATAAAAAGACAAATATTGTATGAGATCCTTAATGTAAAAAGTCATGAAAAGGTTTTCACACAAAAATAAATGTTCTCTCTTCACCAAGGAGGATATTCAAGCAGCCAACAAACATATGAAGAAATGCTCATGATCATTAGCTATTAGAGAGATGCAAATCAAAACAACAATGAGATACCATCTTGCTCCAGCACTAGTAGCAAAGTTCAACAAGACAGAAAATAACAAATGCTGGCGAGGTTGTGGAGAGATTGGGACTCTCATACACTGCTGGTGGGACTGTAAAATGGTACAACCATTGTGGAAAGCAGTATGGCGATTCCTTCAAAAGTTGGAAATACAAATACCATTTGACCCAGCCATCCCATTACTAGCTATATACCCTAAAGAAGTGAGAGCCATAACAAGAACAGATATATGCACGCCGATGTTCATCGCAGCACTATTTACAATAGCCAAAACTTGGAAACAACCTAGATGTCCAACAACTGAGGAATGGATAACCAAACTTTGGTACATTCACACAATGGAATACTATGCAACGCTAAAGAATAATGTAGAATCTGCAAAACACCACATAACGTGGATGAACTTGGAGGACATTATGCTGAGCGAAATAAGTCAGTCACAAAAGGACAAATATTGTATTAGTCTGTTATTGTGAAAGTTAAGGAAAGGTTTATATATTGGAGGACATTTTCTTTGTTGGTTACCAGGGGTGGGAGGGAAGGGGAGGGAATGCTGTTAGATAGATAGAGATAAATATTGATTTGGGTGAAGAGAAGGGCAATGTACCAAATGTGAGTGACCAATATGGCAGCATTGAGGATGAGAAAGACAGAGAGAGTTACATGGGCAGTACAAACAACAAATATGAACCCCTTTGTAAATACAATACTGAGTTGTCAATGAAAGCAAACATGGGTATAGGGACGGATAGATGGGTGAACAAGCTAAACAATTATGTATGTCTAAATGGAGAGTGTATCCAAGATCATATACAGGGTTGGCAGACAATGGGCCTCTCGAAGAGTATGAAGGGATGGACACTGGGAGGAGGTAACTATGGGGAGGAAGTGGGAGGGGAGCTGCTGCATTGTAAATTTTGGTCAATGACATGAGACAAAGTATATGTGAACTGCTGTATGAAAAGTGAATTTACTCTGTAAATCTTCACCCAAATCCTAATAAAAATAAATAATAAATAAATAAAATAAATGTTCTTGGATTGTTACCAGGAGTTGGACGGTCGGGTGGTTAAGTTTGTGTGTCAACTTGGCTGGGCCTGGTTGAGTGGCTGGGCAGCTGGATGTAGTATTCCCCATGATGAGACTGGTAATCACCTCCATGGTGGAATCTACTGTGAGCAACTGAGTAGCTGTGTTAGGGATGTGCTCTGCTTCCTATATATAAGGAGAAGCCTTGGGGAACGGCTCTCGCTTATGGTACGCTTGAACTCTGCCTGTAGCCATGTCGTTGTTCAGCAGCCTGCCATGCTCTGCCGACCTTGGGACTTTCAATGGATTTGAATTAATGACTGCCATGTGGTTTGGTAACATCAGGGCTGTGCCATTTTATTTGTCAACCTTGGGCATGTCAGCAGCCAGTAGCTGCCTGAATGAAGAGATGCCTCTAGCTTCAGTGGGCCAGGAACAGGAGGCAGAGCTGAAGCCCAAGACTGAGGGGCTTTCACCCAGTCCCTAGAGCCTGGCACTTTGAACTTGGACTTAAAGCCTGCAAACTGTAAGAGAATAAAACTCCTGTTTGTTAAGGCCATCATCCCATTTGTGGTGTATTCCTGTCAGAGCAGCACTAAGTAACCAGAACAAATGGGAAGAGAGGTTAAATCAATAACTAGAGGGTAGACAGGTATTAACTTGGGTGAAGGGGAAGGCAATATACAATGAGGTTGAGGTCAGCACAAAATAATCAAGGAATGAAGATGCTGGGAGTAGTACAAGAGTGAAATGCAGCAGAGATAAACATTAATTCATGTTGCAATAATAGTAATAACAATAATCAATAATCTATGAGTGGATGTATAGATATATATGCAAGCTGAGCACATGTGGGAAGGAGAATGGGACTCTACCCACGAATACGTGTCGGTTTGACAGAGGGCTTTTCTATATATGTATTTCCCTGTGCAGCAAATATATCCCTAAGTACAGTAGAGCACACAGGAAGCAAAGTTATGGAAACTCCTTAGCTATAACCATAAAACATGAGGGAGCAAGTCACCGGGCCTGAGGACTCAGGACATAGTCTTGGGGGACATCAAGGTCAACTGGCACAACACAGTCCTCAAAGACATTGTTCCACATCCTACTTTGGCAAGTAGCGACTGGGGTCTTAAAAGCTTGCAAGCGACCATCTAAGGTGCAACTATTGGTTTCTCCCCATCTGGAATAAATAAAAGTGAAGAAAACAAAAGACACATGGAAAAAAACAGAGCAAAGGACTTACAGACTATGTGAGTAATGGTCTCAGCCTCCAAACACTGAAACCAGACGAACTAGATGGTGCCCAGCTACCACTGCCAACTTCTCTGAAAGGGCTCTAGAAGCTGGGAGAAAAATGTGGAACCAAACTCAAAATTATAAAAAAAAGACCAGACTTACTAGTCAGATAGAGGCTAGTGGGACCCCTGGGATGATGGCCCTTGATCACACTTCAGACCTGGAATTGAACTCACATCCTTTGGCTGAATTTTCAGTCAAATGACAGGTCAATAAGGTGAACAGTAACTCTAGGGAGGTAGACATCCTCAGACTGATCAATCTTTCAAGAGCCAAAGGGGAGCATTTGCCCCAGGGTGAAGTTCAGAAGACAGGAAGGGTTAGGAAAGAAGGAGGAATGGAAATGAGAAACACAGGGAGGATGTGGGAGGAGTGATGTTACATTGGGGTAACTGCGATACATGATACGAAACAAAATGTATGTGAATTGTTGAACGGAAAATTGATTTGCTCTGTCAACTTTCAGCCAAATCACAGTAAGAAGTTTTTAAGAAGAAGAGTGCTTAAGAAGGTGGTAGAGAGGGCCCTAGGTGGCGCCAGCAGTTAAAGCACTCCAGGGCTAACTGAAAGGTCCACCCAGAAGTGCCTCAGAAAAAAGGCCTGGGGAACCACTTCCAAAAAATCAGCATTGAGAGCCACATGAACACAGTTCCGCTCTGACACACGCAGGGTTACCAGGAATTGAAGTCAACTTGATGGCAACTGGTTTGGGGCTTTTTTGTGGTTAATTGCTTGTCTGCTAACAGAAAGGTTGGTGGTTTGAACTCACTCAGGGGTTCCATGAGGGAAAGACTTGGAGACATGTATATTTTACAGCCTAGAAAACCCTAGGGGGCAATTCTAACTCTGTCACATAGGGTCGCTATATGGCACCCAGTAACATCAACATACTTGTAATAAGAACGGTGTGCAGAACCACCCGCCAGCCACGTTGCCTTGGACAAGTGTATGAGTTTCCTGTGGCTGCTATAATAAATGGCCACAAAGTTAGTGGCTTTTAACAACACAGATTTATTATGACAGCTCTGGAGGTCAGAAGTCTGAAAAGGGTCTCGCTGAGCCAAGATGGATGTGTCGGCCGAGCTGTTCCTTCTGCAGGTTCCAGGAGGGCATCTACTTCCCGCCTTTTGCAGCTTCTCCGGGTGGGCGGGCGGCGTCCCTTGGCTCCTGGCCCTCTTCTTTCAAGCTCAAGGCCAGCAATGTAGCATCTTCCAATCTCTCCTTCTGACCCTCCTGCCTCCCTCTTTTCATAGCAGGACCCTTGTAACTACCTTGAGCCCACCCAGATAATCCAGGATATTATCTCAAGATCCTTAATTTTGTCATCTCTGTGAAGCCCTCATGTCATGTAAGGTAACATATTTACAGGGATGAGGAATTAGGGCATAGACATCTTCGGGGTCTTTACTCTGCCCACCACTGCAAGTGAATCCCTCCACCACTCTGAGCCTATTTTCTGACCTAAAACAGGGATGATGATGATGATGATGATGATGATGATGATGATGATGATGCTGATGTTGATGATAGCATCAGTGCCCTAGGGTTTTGTGAGGACAACAGCATGAATCTCTTGGCCGCAGGCTGGGCAGGGCTCAGTCAGGGTCTTTACCCTTCCTTTCCTTTTCCTTTGCCTCCTACCCCGACTCTTCACCAGAAACTTCCCAGGAAGATTGTGGCATCTTTGGAATCAGCGTTGGCCAAACCTCTTGTCCAAGTCTGTGGCTCAGGAGGAAGTTACATATCGACTCTGGGCCCAGCTCTGACAAGAGGTTATCATTCTTCATAGAAAAGTGAAAAATGGATCTTCACACCCCCCCGATCTGGGAGTAATGGGATTTTTCAAGCAGGTTCTATTACTGAGTCTCGGAGCCATTTGACTGATAATTGCATTCTGAGGCCAGAATTGATAAATTGCCTGTGCATTGTCGTTACTGGATGTTTACCTGATCTATTTGATGAATATTAATTTACAAAAAAAAAAAAATATTTCCATTCCCGAAGCCGTTCTGGGCAAAATGATGCCCTCCTCGCTCCCCTCTCCTACCAGTGACTGCCAAACAACAGGACAGAGTTAAGTAATAACAAGCTCTTGTCAGAGTGATTTATTGGGCATGGAAACAAAGAGAGGAGGGACTGGCGCCTCTCCTTCATTAACCAACACCTGGGGGAAGGAACACAGTGTTCCCTTCCAGAACTGGGAGACAACAGGAGAGGTGGAGTGTGAAAGACCATACAGAAGTCAGTTAGGATGACCCGCTGGGACAGCCTTTGCCAAAGTGTCTGCAAGAGGTTCTGGATGCCTCTGTGCCATGCAGGGAGTTTAGAGAAGAGAGTGGGGCATGTACTGGGAGTACATCCCTGGATGGTGCCAACAGTTAATGCCTTCAGCTGTAACCAGAAGATTGGAGGTTCGAGCTCACCTAGAGACATCGCAAAAAAAAAAAAAAAAAAAGGCCCTGGCAGTCCACTTGTGAAAACCCTGTGATGGAGAACCCTATGGGACACAGCTCTACTCCCCCACACACGTGCACCACCGTGAGCGTGGGGCGTGGGGCACGTACTGAGCGCTATCCCCCATCCAGGCTCTCCGGACACGCACTTAATCCTTGCTACAGTTTTGTAAGACTGAGTCCATCATTGTCCCCATTGTACAGATGAACACTCTGGGGCTCAGAGAGGTCAAGGATCATACTAGCAAGTGGCAGAGCCAGGTCCAGAACAAAAGTCTCACCCCCAAAGATATTTCTCTTTCCGTTATACTGCGGGTTGGCCAACTACAGCCCACAGGCCTATTTTTGCACAGGAGCCTTTACTGGAACACAGCCATGCTCATTCAATCACATATCATCTATAGCTGTTTACACGCAACAATGGCAGAGTTGAGTAATTACAGCAGAGACCCTCTGGCCTGCAAAGCCTAAGACACTGACTATCTGGTCCTTTAGGAAAGTCTGCTGACCCTGCTACTACCCCATTTGCCAGCAAGTTTGCAGGCCAGTTGGAGAACACAGGCTGAGTGCCTAAATAATAATTATCATTGATACTGCTATTGTTGTTGAATTATTACCATTATTATTGTCCTGCTTTGGCCACCTTCACTACCTTGAGAAAGTCTGAGCAATCTTCCAGCTGCTCCACTAAGGAACCAGCCTTTGAAACAATGTGTGTTGTCTTTCCCAAAGTCAATCCTGAGGCCTTCAAAGCATTGAATAATAGTGGCTAAGACACTTGCCTGCTAACCAGACGGCTGGCGGTTCAAACCCACCAGCCACTCCTCGGAAGGAAGGTTGGGCAATCCTA
>NW_006921635.1:11713141-11714371 GCF_000298275.1 Orycteropus afer afer
TATGAGGAGGAGCCTCCTCAGACACTGCCTCCTGGTGGTCAGGTGCCAGCCTAGCACCCTCAGAAGTCACGAGAAACTTCGGAGCTCTCCGTGGGGGTCCCAGTTTTCCAGGAACTGAGGAGTTTCAGGGCTAAACCCTGGAAAGTCTCAGACCACACAATACAAGTTGGCACACTATCTTCATGGGATTGGCATTCACCTGACCTATTTGATAAATATTAATTCCCAGAAAGTTTTCATGCCAGAAGCCATTCTGGGCAAACTGATGCCATCTTCCCTCCGTTCTCCTACCAGTGACTGGCAAACAATCATGGAGCTAAGTAATAACAAGTTCTTGCCAGAGCAAGAACTAGACAGGACACCCACAAGTCAACCACCAGTACCAGCTGCCGTCAAGTTGATGCTGATTCGTGGCAAACCCTTGTATGTAGGAGTAGAATGTCCTCATGAGGTCTGTCTGTTAGAGGAGAACTGTTCTTCATAAGGCTTTCAGTAGCTGATGTTTTGGAAGTAGACTGTCAGGCCTTTCTTCCAAGGGGCCTCTGGGTGAACTTGAACCTCCAACCTTTTGGTTAGCAGCCAAGTGCATCAACTATTTGTACCACCCAGGAACTCTGCACTAGCTGTGCTTTATTATCTCTGAACTTGATTTTTTTTTTCACTTGAGCTAAAAAGGATATTTATGACTAGCATAAATTGCTCACAGAATGGTAGAGGGTGTGGAGACCAGTTTTAGAAACGGATGGGGAGCAGGACAGACCCAGAGTTCAGGCAGCAGGAATCATTCCAGCATCTTTTCAGGTGCCACCTCTGCAAATGAATGAGCTTCAATCAAATTTCCAAACCTGTGCCATTCCATCGAGATACAACTCCTGCAGGTTGGGGGTGGGTGGTGGGGTGCAGCTTTGGTTATGTGAGCTGCTCCCTGGCTGCAGAATTTCTGACTCCCTTTTGTTTATAGTCCCACGAAGATTGCACACAATGGAGGAAAGTCAAGTCCCCAAAGGCAACGCAGCAATGTCATCAGAAGTAGTGTTGTTGGTGCTGTCAAGTAGGTTCTGACTCATAGCGACCCCATGTGACAGGGTAGAACTGCCCTACAAGATTTCCAAGGCTGCAATTCTTTTTTTGTTTTTTTAATTGTGATTTGGGTGAAAATTTACAGAGCAAATTCACTTTCCATACAGCAGTTCACATACACTTTGTCTCATGACATTGACCACAATTTAC
>NW_006921635.1:11721325-11732976 GCF_000298275.1 Orycteropus afer afer
TCTACAGAGTGGCTGGTGGGTTCAAACCACCAACCTTCTGGTTAGCAGCCAAATGCCTTAACCACCATACCACCAGAGAATTAGGGTAAATGACCAGAAAACAGCAATTTCCACCCCAGTGCTTAATAACCATGTGTTGATGGAGTGACAGTGGCCTGTTGCTTTGATCCTAAGCCATCTTACATACAAAGTAAAATAAGCAGTTTCTTTCCACCTTACCCGTGAGCACCATGGAAGGTATTAGTTGATCTCCACCTGAATCTGGACCACGTTGATTTATTATTTTTATTTCAGACCCCAGCTAAGTGCTCTCCAGGGAGTAGCAACATCAGCATCACCCAAAGGCTTGGTAGAAATGCAGATTCTTGGACCCCCCCAGCCCTGCTAAATGCAAACCTGCATCATCACATAATCCCCAGGTGACTCACAGGCATAAAAAAAATGTGAGGAGAGGGTTTTAACCAATAATATGGCATTTCCTAAAAGGTAAGACTCAAGAGGTGTTGTTGCCGGCTGCTGTTGCGTCACCCCCGCATCATGGCACCCCATCCTCCAGGGAACCAAATGCTGCGAGGGCCTGCACTGGCCCCACAACGGGTGTGGATCAGACAGTGCTCCACTGTAAGCAGAGGGTTTCGCTGACCCATTTTCAGAAGTAGCTCCCAGGCCTAATGCTGTCGAGGGTCACCCATGCTGTCACCTGCGTCCAAACTTCATTCCTCTTAACTCACATTCCAATTCCAGCTCTCTGGGGCTCCAAACTCAAATTAACCCCCACAGAGGCTGACAGGTATCTGCTGGGCCTCAGAAGCCAGCCTCTTATTGCCCCGAGTGGACTCTCACCCCATAGCTGTCCTACTCTTCCCCTCTGCCTCCCTCCCCTGTCAGGATCCATTGCAAGGGGATGGGCGTAAAGGGGGCATGCACCCGCACGTCGCGGGGCCTGTTCGCTCAGCCCCACTCAGAGCAGCTGAGCAGCCCTGACACTTCCCGTTCATGGTGGAGATTCTGCGAGGGCCCCAGGGAAGCTTCGAGGCCCTGATGAAACCTGACAGGGAAGGAGCTGAGTGAACAAACGTCACTCTCACCAAGCACCCTACTCCCAAAACAAAGCAAGGAGAAAAGAAAGCAGTGACTCCCTGGGTCTCCTGGGAAACCCATGGCTGCACTGTATTCTGGAAACCCACCTCCAAATTCCTCCTGATCCTCAGGGTCCTGTAATAACCACTGTCCTTCAGGCTCTGCCTGCTCCACCCAAACACCACTGAGTGAGGGCGTCACTGTGGACGTGAGAAAGGGAGCGGGAGAGAAGAGGCAGAAAGGAAACACCATCGCCTTAGAGCAGTCTCCAAGCTGAGTTCCGCTGAGAAATACTGTCCTACAGTGTGGGAGCTCTGGTAGCATAGTGGCTAAAGCACTTGACTGCTAACCAGAAGGCTGGTGGTTCAAACCCACCAGCCACTCCTTGGAAGGAAGATGGGGCAATCTACTTCTGTAGTGATACTGCCTCAGAAACCCAAGGAGGGGTCACTATGAGTCAGGTCCGACTGGACGGCACATAACAACAACAACAACACAATATAGTACATCACGCATCTGTCAGTGACACATTGCTGTGGCTTGTGGGTTGCTAGGATCTTGGAAGCTATGCCACCAGTAGTTCAAATAGCAGCAGGGTCACCCATGGTGGACAGGTTTCAGTGGAGATTAGGAAGACAGACTAGAAAGAAAGAGCTGGCAATCTACTTTCCAAAATTAGAGAAAATCCTATGGATCACAAGAGAACATTGTCCAATACGGCGCTGGGAGAAGCCCCAGAGGCTGAAAGACATTCACACCACCCACTGGCTACAATGGACTCAAAGTACCGCAATGACCTTGAAGACAGTGCAGGACTGGGTGACATTCTGTAACGTTGCCCAGGGATCACCATGAGTTGGAGCCACCACAATACGTTAAACAGATGCTATGATCAAACAAGCCTGGCTTATCACTGACTATCAGCGACCCCTTTCGGAGATTCTCCAAGCAAGTTTGTACATTAAAGGCACTGAGAAGTCATGCAGGAAATAAAATTATATTCATTTATTGAATGCATCTGATCAAGGAACTATTTCTCTGGGGGGAAAGGGGGAATCCCACCTACAAATGTATCTTAGAAGTCCCAGCACATATTGACTTCTTTGTTCAACAAATGTCCTACTATGTGCCAGGCACAATGTAGGGACTACGGATGCAGTGTGGAGAAGACAGTTATGATCCTTGCATTCAGAGCACTAGTGGGTGATGATAAGTAAGGAAATAAGCAAACAAGAATAACAGCACCTAAAGCCTGCTCTTTCAATGCTCACCTCAATAATCTCTTCCTGAAAAGTTTTTCAGGCCTCTCCTTGGGAGTAAGGGCTCCCTCCTTTGAGCTCTGACAATATTTATGGGGCGCCATTCAGGAGGTAATTAAATTAACTGTGCTCTGCTGGTGACAGCTCCCAAATAATTATGTGCAACTTGCCTACTCTCTTGGGTTGCTAATGCTCCATGTCTCACGACTTGATTGCTCCACCACATTGTAAACTCTTTGGGGAAAGGAAGGAGGTGTCTGCTCTCCCCCCTCCCCGCCCCAGCATTGTGCACAGTTCAAAGAAGATGCTTCTTAAGTCCTTGTGGGTGTATTACAGTGAGTCCATGTTGCCTTTATGAGGCAGTGGTGGGTCAGTGGTAGCATTTCCACCTTCTATACAGGAGGTCCAAGTTCAATTCCCAGCCAGTACACCCCATGCACAGCTACAACCTGTCTGTCAATGGAAGCTTGTGGGTTGCTATGAGACTGAACAGGTGTCAGCGGAGCTTCCAGACTGAGACAGACTAGAAAGAAAGGGCTGGAGATCTACTTCCAAAAATCAGCCAATGAAAGCCCTGTGGGTCTCACCTGTCTGGTCAGTGACCAATCATGGGGCTGGTGCAGGACCAGGCAGCACTTCCTGTCACTGTGCACAACAACAGCAAATTACACGTATACCTTTTCCCAGCCAACCCCTAGCACACACACACCCAGGGAACAGGACTCCGAACTCAATGTGTTAACAAGCCCTCCGGGGATTCTGACGTACATTCCAGCTTGAAGACTCCTGCCCTGGGGTCTCCACCATCTCCTCCTGTAGCCTGGAATCAATTCGCACATCCAACCTTTATTAACCACATGACAGAGGATAAGTTATTTCAGCTGTCTAGAGCTCAGTCTCCTCATCTCTAAAATGGGACCAACAATAGTAACTACCTGAGGGACTTGGGGTAAGGATTAAATGAGATTTTCTCTGAAACAGGCTTAGCCCAGGGTCTGATACGCAGACAGAGCCCAACATCTATTAGATCACAACCATAGTAACTAGGAAAGGAGAACACTGTCCACCTAACTCCATCTCAAACAGAAGTCCTTGTCCATCTCTCCAACCTGAACGCCCACACTCTTCCCCTTATTCATCCATTCCAATCCTGGTGAACTGCTTGTGGTTCCTCCAACAAGCCCACCTCACTCCTACCCTGGCCAACTGAGCAGAAGCCCTTCTCTCTCCCCCTGAGCCCGGAGATAGCCTCCATTTCCCAGCCTCCTCTGCACTTAGGTTTTGGCCAATGGACTATGGATGGAAGCGAGGCAGGGTGCTTCCAGGCCTGGCCGTAAAAACCTTGTGCACAATCATCTACTCTCCCCACTTCTACTCCAGGGAAACCTTGCTAGCTACACAATGGCAAGAGTGGAGCCTGGGTCCTGGGTTCATGAGTCAAGAACACCCATTTTGTATATAGTAGAGCTGACAAGGGACAAAGTTGTAGTCACTTCTTGGCCACAGACAGCTACCCAGAGGGAGCGAGTAATTGGACCAGTGGGCTCGGGACCATGGTTGCAGGGGACATCAAGCTCAACTGGCATAACATACTACCCAAAAACATTGCTCCACATCTTACTTTGGCGAGTAGAGACTGGAATGTTAAACACTTGCAAGCAGCCATCTATATGCAAGGATGGGTCTCTCCTAGTCCAAAGCAAAGAAGAATGAAGAAAACCAAAGATTCATGGAAACAATTAGTCCAAGCGACTGGTACACCATGTGATCCTCAGCCTATATGACCATGCTACCAAAAGAACTAGATAGCACCCAGCTACCACTGTCAACAACCTGGAGGGGGATCTCTGTAGGAGATACTGGATAGAGTGGGAGAACAATGTGGAACAAAACTCAAAACCATTAAAAATAAAAAATAAATAAATAAATAAATAAGGGAGACCATGTTTGCTGGTCTGATTAAGCCAAGTGGAACCCCCAAGACTATGGCCCCTAGCTGCCCTTCAGGTCTGGAACTGAACCCACTCCTATGGCTTCCAGCCAAATAAAAGACAGGCATATGAGCTGAACATTTACATTAGGTAGATACACTCCTTGGAGCTATCAATCATGGAAGAATAGAAGGGCTGTGTATGCACAGGGAGACAGCTCAGGGGGCAGGAGTGCATGGGAGGGAAGGACACAGGGAAGAGGTGGCTATGGGGAGGAAGTGGGAGGGCAGCTGTTGCATTGTGGGAGATTACAGTCAATGTCATGAGACAAAGTGTATGTGAACTGCTGTATGGAAGATGAATTTGCCTCTGTAAACTTTCACCCAAATCACAATAAAAATTTTTAAAAAAAGAGGAAAAGAACACCCATTTTGGACTCTGCATGGCTTACAGATAAACTTGGACTACACTCCTCCGAGACTTTGAGGTTTATCTTCTACAACAACCAGCACTGCTGTAACTAATAGCCCACCTGAGGAGCTGACACTGCTGAGCCCTCTCCCTGGAAAGTTCGTTCCCAAGTGTTGCCCCTTCCCACTATTCCTGCCTCTGTAGCAGCGTTTCTCAAACTCGGCACTGTTGGCATTTTGATCTGGAGAGTTCTTTGCTACGGGGCTGTTCCGTGCAATGCAGGCTAGTCAGCAGCACCCCTGGTCTCTACCCACCAGAAGTCAGCAACACTCCTGCCCCACTTGGGACAACCAAAAATGACTGCAGACATTGCCCAGTGCCCCCTGGAGGAGAAAATCAGCCGCTGGGCTACACAAATGTCACCTCCCCAGAAAGCATCTCCTTGGCCACCAAACCTCAAATGACTCTCTTGCTTAATCAGCACCCGTCTTTCCTCCCTGACCCTCCTTGTTTGCTGCTCCTGGCCCTGGCGACCTGGTGCGTTTCTGTCATTCACTGGTTGACTTGTTTGCTGGCTCTCTGCTAGGACAGAAGCTCCACACCCACTGGGCTGTGCCCATTTTTCCTCGCTTTGTCCCTCACACCCACACCTAGTCAGTGTTCGCAGGACGAATGAGAGGTGAACCCAATGGCAGAGATGGAGTGGGAAGACTAGCACCGAGGAGGAACACAGCCTGGTTAGACCCCAACTACCATAGTGATTAAGAAAGCAGACAGAGCAGGATCAGTGATGGGGGTTAAGGGTTAAGATCCATTTTGTAGGCAGTGAGGCATTTGTGGGGTTCAATCATGATAGCTCAGCCAACAGCAGGCCCACCTGAGCCCTCATCGAGGCCCCATTCCTAAAGGACTGACCGCCAGCAAGCTACTGACCAATGGAAACTACCCAACTGATGTGGTTTGCTGCCTGACTGCAACTGGTCAAAAACAGAGTCTGCCTAATCCACAAATTTCTACTTCATTAATCCTGACTCAACTGTGTCTCTATTAAATACCAGTTTAATATTAAAGAAATCCTCCCTCCACCTTAAATGTGATACCTGCCTGGCACTTCACTGTCACTTGTTCGTCTCCATCCTAATTTCCCAGCTAATGAGCCAAAGAACTGAAAGACAACTCCATCAGTGGACATGACACATTGCGGTTAACTGTCCCAAACTTTTGGCTCGTCTTGTGTTTGTCTCCTTCTGGGGGACACTCTCTTTGGTTGCTTTTAGAATGGGGAAAATAGGAATGTAAAAACATAAGCAAAGTTAATGAGCTCATAGAAACAAAGCTAAAAATAAGTGCATAGATGAGAACTATGGCTGCAAAATGCAATTAAGTTAAATCAAAATTAAAATGTGCTCTGATGTTTTTAAAAAGAGTATTAAACTTCATACATTGATAGTCTTCACAGAATCTACCAGCGAACAAGGGATTTTTTTGTCCTGCGTCTGACCAAAATGAATGTCTCCAATCAAATTCTTTGGGCAACTGGTACTTCAGAAGCCCCTTCCCATTCTTCCAGAAAGTTCTTCCTTTTGGAAAGCTTCAACTCTGATCAGGGAGCCCTGGTGGTGCAATGGTTAAGCTCCAGGCTGCTAACGAAAATGTTGGTGGTTCAAACACACGCAACAGCTCTGTAGGAGCAAGACCTGGTGATCTGCTCCCGTCAAGAAAACCTCAGGGACAGCTCTGTTCTGTCACCTGGTCACTAGGGGCTGGAACTGACTCATCGGCGGCAATAACAACAAACCCTGATCAGCGTGGCCCCTCAGCCCTCGACCTGCTGCACCCTCTACACCACAGGGCACAGCTGGCCCATCACCCTGGGACAGCCGTTCTCATCTACGACAGCAGGGAGAGGATGCCTGCCTGAGCTCCCCTCACCATCCTGGGCGGGAAGCAGCGAGGGCAGAGACAGGTTAGCACAGCGGCTCTCTGAGCGTGGCCTCCACACCAGCAGCACCTGAAGACGTTTCAGAGATGCACATTCTAGGTCCCGGGCCCCAGATCTACTAATTCAGCAACACTGAGTGGAGCCCAGGAATCTGCATTTCCACCAGCCTTCCAGGGAATTCCAACGCAAAAACCAGTGCTTGACATTGACAGCGACCTTGGGGAAGTGACTTTAACCTTTCTCTGCCTCAGTTTCCCCCTCTATTAAACAGAGATATGAGAAGGGCCCACATCACCAGATACTGTGAAATCAGAGAGCAGGTATCTGGTGGGGCTGACACACACCTGATGAGGTCAGTGACAGGTATTTTGGAATGACAGCTGAAGTCACTACTGTTTACTAAGCTCTGGAAGCTACAGAGAGGCTGGGTTCTAACTTCAATGGAGCCCTTCTTAAATCTGCCTGCTCAGAAAAGGCAGATGCTTAGGAGGTTCTGCAGGGCCCCGAAACTTGCTCCCTGGCAGCACCTTAGGGGTCACACACACACACACAAGCAGCTTGCTGCTTGCACTAAAGGGCAGAATCAGTCTGGCCTCCTTGCTCTTGGCAGGCCAGCTGAGAATGCCCCGTGGACTCCCTGCTAGGGGTTAGACCTCTGAGCTGGGGGCCAGAGCAGGCAGGATTCTGTTTGGAATAAATAGGTTAAAGCCTCCAGTGGGAGAATTTTCTGGTTCATTTTCACAAACTGTCTGCTTTTGAGGACTGTAGAGATACACCATCCGATAGGGAAGCCAGCTGCCATGTGTGACTACTGAGCGCTGGCATGGGGCCCGTCGACTGAGATGGGCTGCACGTGTAAGAAAGGAGGACTGGTGGTGCCCTGGTTAAGGCTGATAATAGCAAGATCGGCAGTTCAAACCCGCCAGCTGCTCTGCAGGAGAAAGATGGGCAGTCTGCTTCCATAAAGATTTATAGCCTTGGAAACCCTATGGGGCAGTTCTACTTCTGTCCTGTAGGGTTGCTACGAGACAGAATTGACTAGATGACAATGGGTTTGTTTTGTGATAGGTTTGGGTAAGTGTAAGATACACACCTCATTTCAAAGAGTTGTACAAAATAATGTAAAATGTCTCACTAATAATTTTTGTATTGGTTACATGTTGCAATGCTTGTAATACTGGGTTCAATAAAACATGTTATTAAAATTTTTACCTGTTTCTTTTTACCTTTTCAATGTGGCTACTGGGAAGTTTAAAACACCCCTTATGGCAACTTTTATCTTTCTATCAGACAGCCTGCTCCAGCAATTGAGCATGGAAAGCCCTCATCCAAAATCATTCCAAGGGAAGCCTAAAGATCTAAGTGATTTATTGCAATGAATTGGCCAACAAATGGCCCTGTGCCCTTGGCCTCTTTCTGGCATCAGGGGCAATGGGGACAACAGGGGTCTTACAATCAGAATAAAGGAGATGGAGGCTCTGCCAGTCTTGGTGCCACACCCCCACCCCAATCACCAAAGAGCCCCAATCACTAAAACTGCACCACAGGCCCCTCGAAACTAGTCTCAGAAGTGTGAATAAAATCTCCCTTTCCAGATTCGCTCTTCTGAAGTTGCCCAACAGAACTGATTCTTCATGGGGAGGTTAGAAGTAAAGTTATCTAGCAGGCAGGAAGGGCTGACACCATTCAGTGGCTCATAGCAGCATGCCCCAAAGTGTGGTTCCTACTCACCTGCATCTGAATCACTCAGGTATGTGTCTAAAATGCAGGTTTCTAGGCTTGAGCTTAAACCTGCTGAGTAAGAATCTAAGAAGAAAAACATTTGCTACTCATGTCACAACAAAAGACTAATGTCCTCATATGTAAAGAGCTCTTAGAAATCAATAAAAAGACAAACAACCCAGTAATAAAATAATCAAAGAATATGTATAGAGAGTTCACAGAAAGGGAAAGGAAGATACCTCTTGAAGTTTTAAGCAGACACTCAGTCATCCTATATTGTCAATGCCTAGCACAGAAACTGGCCCAGAAACTCTCTGCTATGTGTTTACTAGGAGCCGGGCCCTGAGCTGAGGGCTCTCGGTGCTTTATTTTCATAGATTCCACAATACCCTGAGCCAGAGGATGGCCATCTCCCAGTTTTACAGGTGAGGCAACAAGGCTCTGAGAAGTGAAGTGAGTTTGCCCATGTTCCACAGCTCATAAATGACAGAGCAGGAATCCCAACCCAGAGCCATTCTGGAGGGTTGCACTGCCAGCACGCAAACACACGTAGCACCAGAGAGCTGCCGGGGAGGTCAACATGCAGGTGCAGATGTTTCTGTTTGCCAAGCCTGGGCCAGAGGGAATAATGTCCTGTGCCCAATCTTGCCAGGAATCCTGAAACTCAGCTTCCCACCAAGTTCAACTATTACTCCATGAAAGGCTCCAGGAGCCATTTCAGAACTTCCACAGCCTCTTGTTTGTCCAATGTTTTTTTTTTTTTCCAGAATAGAAGTCTCTCTTCCTCTGGAAGGGAAAGTTTGCTGACAAAGAGAAGTCCCTTAAGACCTACTGTCTGTTTGCATCTGAATTTCAAAACCATTCTACCAAAACTTCATTAGACTCTGAGTATGACATAAGAGATAATGACCTGATTTCTCCCTCGCTCGATCACCCTCCCCACATTCCCAAATAGATACTCACGGAAATTAGATGGCTCTAATTAATGACTCAATAAATAGAGGTAAGTGGGAAAGGTTGGCATGACAGCTTACCCCAGATCATCTGGCTCTTAACAAGTTACCTTCCTGCCAACAGGCTTAAACCAGTTGCTGCAGCGTCACCTCCGACTCATGGTGACCCCACGCGTGTCAGAGCTGAACTGTGCTCCCCGTGGTTTTCTGGGGCTGCTTTTTCAGAAACAGGTTGCCAGGCATGTCTTCTGAGGTGCCTGTGGCTGGACTCAAACTGCCGACCGTTTGGTTAGCAGCTAAGTGTGTTAACATTTTGTACCACCTGGGGGCTCGAGCAGGCTTACCACTCTTTAAAGAAACGGTGGCCCATTCCAGGGTCTGAACTATGCTCGGCTCTCACTACTAATGTCATCCATACACACACATCCCAGATTTGTGGTCCAACACAGATTAACAACACACCTCCTAAAAGACCTGGATTAGACCCCAGGGGCTATAACAACAGGTAAAGAAAGACTCCTTCTCCGTGCAGGGGATGGGACCTCAGCCAACCAACCTGCTTTCCTCAAATGTGCCCTCTGAAGAGGAGGGAGAACAGATGAGGGACTTAAAGGGTGGCCTCAGGAAGCACACTGCTGGGACCAAATCCCAGTATCTACTGGTCTTGGGGAAAATACTTCACCCCAGCAAATTTTAATGTCTTCATCTGGAAAACAGGAACCATGATAGTGACCACTTAAATGACTTGATGGCTACCATTGTGGACCCTTCGGCCAGCCTGGTGGGCTTGATCCTGGCTCTGTGGCTAGGGCAAGCTGCTCAAGCTCTTGCTGCCTTGATTTCCTAGTCTGTAAAGTGGAGATAATTAAAATACCCACCTACTGCATAAGGAGACCTGGTGGTACAATAGTTAACCAAAAGGTTGGTGGCTCAAAGCCACTCAGTGGGAGAAAGACCTGGCAATGTGTTCCCAAAAAGATGGCAGCCTAGAAAACCATATGGGACAGTTCTACTCTGTCACATGGTGTCACTATGAGTCTCATCATCACCCAACAACAACCTACCTTATGAAGTTGCTCTCAGAACTGAGGATACCATACATGAAACCACTCACAACAGAACCTCCGTGCAGTATGACCTATAAAGGGTGGGCACTTATTGGTGATCTCAGGTTGTCGTTGGGGGAGTAAAACGTGAGGCAAGACCAATCGTTCAGCACAGGGCTGCCCCCCAGAGCCTCTCTGGACTAACGTTCACGGGAGCTGTTGCTGTTGGTGTTTTATTGTGGTCACTGACATTTCCAAACCAGCCTTTGCTCCTGCTGAAACTTTTCTGTGTCTGGAAAGAGGGCAAGTTAATGCTGTCTTTGGCTGCATTCTTAAGCAAATGATGGCCTCAGAAACAGGATGGTGTCACCGGTCAGAGAGCACAAGGCTAGCGAAAGAGTATGGCAGGCGGGGGGCTGAGGGAACAGAAAGTCTTGCCCAGTGAGAAATGGCTGAAGGAACTGAAATTGCTTCATCAAGCGAAGAAAAAGCTAACACGCTGCAGCAAACACTACTTGGAACAAGCGGAAGTCACATTCAACGTCATTTCCTGAGGCCTTCCCTGACCACGGCACCCCCAAAAGGTCAGCTTCCATATACCCCTCTCTAGATCAATGTTATTTCCATAACTAACTGTGGAATGTCCTTCTCTCCCAGGAAGCCATGAGCTCCGTTAGGGCAGGGATTGAGTCTGTCCTGCTCACCAACAATCTGTAAACCCTTTGCCATTCAGTTGATTCCAACTCATGCCAACTCCCCGTGTTTCAGAGCAGACCTGCCTCCCACAGGATTTTCTTATGGAATCTGTAATCTTATGGAAGCAGATCACCAGGCCTGTCTTCCACAACATCACTGGGTGGATTCGATACACCAACCTTTCTATTCGTTGCCAAGAGCAAACTCCTTGAGCCACCCAAGGACCTTCCTGCTCACCACTGTGGTCAAAATATTTAGCTCCAGGCCCAGGGAAGTTGGTAAAAGTGGAAAGGAGTGGTGGTGGGGAGGGACCTGCTTGGAACCAAAGGCAGTGAGTGGAGGCTGCACTGGGAAGGAGTTGGAGCTCATTCAAGGGTCAAACTCTGAACGAGATGCCATGGGAGGGGATCAGCTTGTTTGGGATTGAGCTCCCTGTCATTGAGGGTGTTCACAGGAGGAAGGTACCTGCACCAGGCAGGACTTTGAATTAAATTTGTCCACTCCGCAAACATCTACCACAACATCTCTGTACAGCACACGTCCTAAGCACTTGGGGGAATTCAGAGTTGCTAAGGAGCTCTGGTAGCATAGTGGCTAAAGCACTTGACTGC
>NW_006921635.1:11733816-11734737 GCF_000298275.1 Orycteropus afer afer
CCTCGGAAACCCAAGGAGGGGTTGCTTTGAGTTGGATCTGACTGGACAGCCATGAGTTTAGATTACTCATAAACCTCACATAATATAAATGCTATGTAAACAGCTCTTTAAGCTCCCTCTTAGCCTTTAAGGGATTTCTTTGACTGCTTAACTGCTTTTTTCCCAAAATATTTTCTATTTGCAGTTGGTTGGATCCACAGGTGCAGAACCCACAGAGAAGGAAGGCCAACTATATTATTTATTATAATTAAAATACATTCCTGTATGACTTGGGTGATTTTGAAAGCATTTTTAAATATTGGAAGGAACTACTGTAAAATGAATACATGGAAAGATTATGAGTGGTTTTGGTTTTCTCCTTGATACTTATGCTGTAGAATTTTCACAAAGAAAAAAGATTTGAGTGGCAAACAGACAGCTGTTACTTTAGAACAATAAATAAAGGGCATGTATAATGGCCCCTCCTCACCTCCCCAGAACCTCCAGGCCCTGGCTCTGTGGGAGAGGTTAAAGTCTGGGTGACTTTGGCTCCTCCTGAGGACTGGGCGCTGGCGCCCCTTCTGAAGGGCAGAAGATGGTTTAGGGGGCACTGAGGTTGTGGGCAGGCGCTGGGGGCACTGGGCCAGAGGCAATTGCTGATTGCATTAGGACCTGGCTCTGTTTTTCTCTAAGTAGATTACGCTTTCCTTGAGTGTGCTCCAGTGGGTCCCGGAAATTCAACCCAGGGCGGTCCAGTGGTCCATTTTCAGAGCTCACTGGGATATGCTGAAACATCTAATAAACACATTCAGGGCTAATTGGATACATCGCTAAATCAGATCCTTATCTCCCAATCTGAAGGCCAGGCCAATTTGAAAGGAGAAATGGAAAGAAATAAGAAGCTTTGGACTGAGGCAATTCACATTCCTGCCCAATGCCACC
>NW_006921635.1:11737085-11738452 GCF_000298275.1 Orycteropus afer afer
TTATAGGATACATAAAGGAATTAATAGGTGCATGGATGTGGGAATGTGCATGAAAGGATGAATGAGCGGAATTCATAGATGGATAGTCATGGACATGGATACACAGATGGGTTCATGGATGGATGTGTACTTGGATGGGTGCATGGATAGACAGATGGGCACATGGATGTGGATTTGTGTGTGAATGGATGAGTGCATGCAAACACATAGATGAGGGATGAGCACATGGACAGATGAACAAGTGCATAGATGGATGGGTGCATGCATGCATAGATGAGTTCATGGATGGATACACATATACATCATGATGGAGGGTTGAGTACAGGGACAGATAGATAGCATCACGATGAGTGGATACGAACATGTGCAGATGAGTGCATGGATGGATGGATGTGTCATGTGCAGATGGGTTCCTGGATGAGCAGACAGAGGTGTCCATCATGATGGATGGGTTCATGGATGGATAGAAACATGGGTGGTGCATGAATAGATGGCGAGCAGCATGGATGGAGGGATGTGTTCATGCACAGATGGGTGCATGGATGGAGGGGATATGAATGTACTGTCTCCAGCCACAGAGACCTCCTGTGGGCTCCTCAAACAAGAAATCTATCCCTCTTCATACAGCCATTCCCTCTGCCTGGAACACTCTTTCTGCCACCCTCCACTGCCTTTACATCCATCAGGTTCCAGTTCAAATATTACTTCCTAAGATAGATCTTCTGTGACCACTCCAGCTAACAGGGTCTCCTCCTAACAGTTTTCTTCCCAGTGGTTGTCAGATTCTCAAATCATCTCATTTTTTGTTTACTGTCTGTCTCCTCCATTAGATGGTTCATTTCACAAGGGCAAGGACCTTGTTTATCATTGCTAAATCTTCAGCACTCAGCAGAATGTCTGGTGCATAAGAAGGGCTAAGGACCTATATATTAGATGGATGAGTGGATGGGTGGGTGATGGACAGATGGACGGGTAGAGGGGTGGGGGTGGATGGATGAACGGATGGATGGTGGATGGATGGGTGGGTGAGAGGGTGAGTGGATGGGTGGGTAATGGACAGATAGATGGGGGGATGGATGGATGAACAGATGGGTGGTGGATGGATGAGTGGGTGAGTGGGTGACTGGATGGGTGAGTGGCTGGATGAAGGGGTGGATGGATAGATGGGTGGGTATGGACAGATGGGTGGATGATAGATAGGTACATGAGTGATGGACAGATGAATGGCCAGGTGTATAGATAAACTGATGGAGAGATAGATAGGTGGATGGATGGATGGGTGGGTGGATGGATGGACAGATGAGTAGGTGGGTGAGCATGTAGATGGGTGGTAGCAGGAAGGAGGTAAGGCAAGAAGGGTGAAAAGG
>NW_006921635.1:11738927-11740424 GCF_000298275.1 Orycteropus afer afer
ACTGCTTCTTAGGGAGGGTGTCAAGGCCCCCACTCTCAAAATATTCAGAAAATGACAAACGAGAGACGCTTGAAGCCTGAAGGGTGACCTCTGAGAAGCACTGCCTGACATTAGCAGAGGCAGGTATTAGCATTTGGCAAGATCTTTTAAAAAATACACACACGTGCATGCACGTGAGTGAACACACACACACACACACACACGTACAACTGATCAAAGTGGCAGAGCACCTGTGCTCCTTCCGTTTTTCTTTAAACGCTTGCGGGAATGGTGTTCTCTTTTAAAAATCTCTTCTCGGGAACTCTGAACTCCACTTCTAACTTCAAAAAGCCATTACAGAGGATGGGAGGAGAGGGAGAATCAAGTCTCCTTTCCGAAAGAAAAAAGGAGCAGGTGTCCCCTTCCGAACCTCCAGGAAGACCAGACGGGGCCTGGAAATCTTCAGAAAGCCTAAAGCTGAAGAGAGCTAGGCATCGCAGCTCCCGGGGTCTCCTTTTCTTCTGTATCTCCACACTGGGCCTCCACCCAGACAGCGTGTCCAGCCCCCAAAACTGCTGCAGCTGTGGGGGTGGGGGCATTAGGTTCTCAGGCACCAGTCTGAGCACTGAGCATTGGTTTCCTCACCTGTCGAATGAGGATAATGACAGTAGTCACCAGATCAGGTCCTTGTGGGGCAGGAATTAGATAACCCATGTAAAGTGTCTGGCCCAGAGTAAGCAGTTGATCAATGCTAGCTGTTGTTGCTGTCTCGTGGACAATTACTCCTTTGTTTAACACTTACAGGATACATCAAGCAGGAATCATTTTTAATTGTTCATTTAATTCTCATAACAACTCTATGAGGTAATAGTATATTGTGCAGAAAAGGAAATAGAGGCACAGAGTGGTTAAGTAATTTGTCCAAGGTCACACAGCTAGTACGTAATGAGGTTGGTTTTCAAGCCTCAGCCAACTGACTCCAGAGCCCATGCTCTCAGCCCATGCTTAAGTGTGATCCTTCCACAAATGTTTTTAATCCCTGCCCAAGCCATTATGTCATATTATCTTCCTGACTTCCTGGTAAAAGAAAATGCAGCAGGAATTCATATTATACCCATTTTACAGACCCTAACATCAAGGAGTAGAACAGTCAACAGACAGGGCTCTCATCATTTCCTGTGTTAACTTCAGGTGTCATCACCAAACTCCATGAGGCCAGGACTGTGTGCTTCCTGTTTCCCCGGGGCCCTAGTGCCTACCTAGAACAGTGCCTGGCACAGAGTAGCATCATACCCCAATACCAGCTCTCCCACTAAACAGCACATCCCAAAGCCTAGCTTCACAAGACACTTGTCTCAACATATGCTTGATGAAAACTGGGACCCACAGCCAAGTTCAAGTTGACCTGACCTCACAGCATCCCAATACACATAGACGCTTCCTAAATATACCAAGAAGCCCTACAGGAAAGAAACCTGTTTGGCATTTCCTTGAAGTTAAACTTCTCAACATCTTTTG
>NW_006921635.1:11747602-11758419 GCF_000298275.1 Orycteropus afer afer
GTCACAGTCACAGATCTGCCATCTCGCCCCTAGGAAACCAGACTTTGGAAAGGCCACGTGGCTGGTCCATGCTCCCGTGGCCAGGGGAGGGGAAAGAATTCAAGCATCCAGCCCCAGCCCTGCTCTGCCCCACAGCTCTCACCACCTTCCTGGGGTATGTCCTCCCAGAAACAGTGATCGGGGACTGTTTACCTGTAAACTCATGGAAGTTTTAACGAGGTCCCTGGGGAAAGAGTAAGAGACTACACGTGTGTGCATGTGCTATGTGCATACATTTGTGTGTACATGTGCATCTTCATGTGTGTGCATGCACTATGTATGTACATCTGTGTGTGCATGTGTGTACTCTCTATATATAGCTGTGTATTGTGTACATGTGAGTGTGTGTGTAGGTTTGCATACATGTGCGTGTATGTACAAGTGAGCATGTGCGGATGTGTACATGTGCACATGCTTGCATAATGTGCCCCATACGTGTGTGTGCATTTGCTGTGTGTGTATGTGTGGGTGGGTGTATGCATGTGTGCATATGTGTGTGGTATGGGTACCTGTGTCTGTGTTTGTGTGTGTGTCAGACTCACAGGCTCACAGCCTTCATCTGGTTCCTTTTAATTTGACTAAAGACCCCTGGGAAAATCCTGTTCTGGGTATGTAAGTAAGCCCCAACTCAGTTACAGCTTTCTGCACTCGGACAAACCCTCCATCTGCACAAAACCTCCTGGCTTTCATCTGGCCTTCAGATACTTAAGCTGTTACTGTCATCCTCCCCATCATCATCATCATCACCACAAGAGCAGCGACATTTCTGGAGCACTTAGCACTGCCCATGCTAGGTCTACAGATTCCCTGTGAGAAGCCCTTTGGTCTAGAAGCTTGCTCATCTGGGGGAGTAAATACGGTTTCATGTTTCTATAAAAGAACACTGTCATTGTAGTGCTTATACTGTCAAGTACCTAAGGCATCTGACTGCTAACCAGAAGACTGGCGGTTCAAACCCACCAGCCACTCCTTGGAAGCAAGATTGGGTAATCTACTCAGGGCCTCAGAAACCCAAAGAGGGTCGCTAGGGGTTGGATCCAACTCAACAGCAGTGAATTTGGAGTTTGAGTAGGACAAGCTGTCAGTGGTTCTCAGCCAGTGGTGAGTCTGTCCACCAGGTGACATTAGGCAATGTCCAAAGATTCACTGGTTGTCACCGTTTGGGGAGGGGGAGCTACTGGCATCTAATAGGAGGAGCCCCAGGCTGCTACCTACGATGCCAGGACAGCCCCGCCACAAAGGACTCCCCCACCCCAACGTCAGCGGTGCCCAGAGACCCCCAGGGGCATCTCTCGTCTGGGGCCTGAAACCTGGTACCCCTGATCTCAGATGGGTAACCAACAATGGTAACTGTTCTTGAGCAAGTTATGCCAAGGCTTGCAGACAGTATACAGTGAGGAGGGAGGCCATACGAGGTCTAGAGTTGCATGTTTCTATAAAAGACTGTGGGAACCCTTTCCCAATGTCTCAAATGTGTTAAAAGAACATTGTCCTCACAGGATACCTTTGTTCTACTCTAAAACATGTAGGTAGAGAGACAAGTAGGTAGGCAGGTAAACAGGCAGATTGTGTTGGGAGGTACCATCAAGGCAGTTCCTACATACAACAGAAGGAAACACTGCTCGGCCTTATCCCATCCTCACGATTGCTGCCATGCCCAAGATAAATAAAACAATAAAACCCACTGCCATGCCATCAAGTTGATTCTGACTCGCAGAGACACTACAGGACAGAGTAGAACTGCCCTACAGAGTTTCCAAAGGCATAAATCTTTATGGAAGCAGACCACTTCATCTTTCTCTCATAGAATAGCTGGTGGGTTCAAACTGCTGAACTTTTGGTTAGCAGCCAAATGCTTTAACCACTGTGCTACCAGAGCTCCTTATTTGAGCCCATTGTTGCAGGCACTGTGTTAATCCATCTCTTTGAGGGGCTTTCTCTCTCTCGCTGACCCTCTACCAAACATGACATCCTTTTCCAGGGAGTCTGGTCCCTCCTGACAGGACGACCAAAGTACCAGAGACCAAAGTGCCAGAGACCAAGTCTCACCATCCTCACTTCCAGGAGCATTCTGGCTGTACTTCTTCCGAGACAGATTTGTTTGTTCTTTCTGGCAGTCCACGGTATAATCAATATTCTTTGCCAACACCACAGCTCAAAAGCACCAATTCTTCAGTGGATGGATGGATCAACGGGTGGATGGGTGGATAGATGGGGGAGGTGGATGAGTGGATAGGGGGTGGATGAGTGGATGGATGGATGGATGGATGGGTAGATGGGTGGATGGATGGGGTAGATAGGTGGGTGGATGGGTGGATGTATAGGGAGGTGGATGAGTGGGCAGATGGGTGTGTGGATGGGTGGATGGATGGGGGGCTGGATGGGTGGATGGATGGGGGGTAGATGAGTGGATGGATGGATGGATGGGGGTGGATGGGTGGGCGGATGGATGTATGGGTGGATGGATGGATGGATGGATGGGTGGATGGGTGGATGGATGGGGTAGATAGGTGGGTGGATGGGTGGATGTATAGGGAGGTGGATGAGTGGGCAGATGGGTGTGTGGATGGGTGGATGGATGGGGGGCTGGATGGGTGGGTGGATGGATGGATGGATGGGTAGATGGGTGGATGGATGGGGTAGATAGGTGGGTGGATGGGTGGATGTATAGGGGGTGGATGAGTGGGCAGATGGGTGCGTGGATGGGTGGATGGGTGGATGAGTGGATGGGTGGATGGATGGGGGGTAGATGAGTGGATGGATGGATGGATAGGTAGATGGATGGATGGACAGGTGGATGGATGGATGGACGGATGGACGGATGGGGGGGTGGATGGATGGGGGGTGGATGAGTGGGTGGATAGGTGGGTGGGTGGGCAGATGAATGGATGGGTGGATGGATGGATGCCATCACGTTGATCCCAACTCACAGCAACCTTACTGTACAACAGAGAATGGTGCTTCCCAGTCCTGTCACCCTCATGATTGCTGACACGCTGCCTTCACCATTGTGGTCACCGTGGCAATCTACCTCACCGAGCACCCCCAGCCCTCACTGGCCTCTACTTCAGCAAACATGACATCATCCTCCAGAAACTGATCGCCCATGTCCAAAGCAAGCCAGTCACACGACGTTCTGTTGGGATCCATGACGTTCTCACTGGCCAATTCTGGGAAGAGACTGCCAGGCCTTTCTGCCTCGTCCGTCTCAGTCTGGAAGTTCTGCTGAAACCAGCCCACATGGGTGACCTTGCTAGTATTTAAAATACCAGATGGCATCATAGCAACACACAAGCCACCACAGCATGACAAACTGACAGGTGGGTGGCAGCCAAAACACTAAAAGGAATGAAAACACTGCCCACCACCAATGAGGCAGTAATTCCGTCGAGTTCAGGCAGAAGTCGCACAGGCGAAATCCTCTACCGTCCGTTCCCATCACTGAGCGGCCTCACCAGCGCCAGGGCCCTGTGTCCGTTCGGCTGCCCAGGAATCCAGTTTCCCAGGATGGCAGGCTGGCGCAGGGCAGGATACACTGGCTCTGGAGTTAACAGCCAGCAGGGGGGTAAAACCGCTGACTTGGCCCATTCCCTTTGGGGGCATATGATTTCCAGTTCATTCCAGAACCAAAGTGCAGACTTATTCAGATGGGAGAGAGCCTTGGGGAGAGATGAGGGCATGCATCATTTACTCCCGACAACATGCAGAGGGTGTTATCATGCCTGCTGCAAAGATGAAGAAACAGACTGGCCCAGGCTCACCACAGCCAACAAGTAGTCCAGCCCAGACACCCGTCCCAGGCTCACGACTCACACATCCTCCTGATGATGCCACCAGCCGACCAGTGAAGAACAGCAGCCAGGAACCCAGCCCCCTGCCTCCTGTGGCCCAGGCCTTTGTTACCTATGTGCCCCAGTGCCTGCAGGTCACAAGGGCTAAGAGCTCGGTTCCACATGCCTGTGTCTCTCCGTAGCCATTTTCTGATTAGCAGCCTCTGGGAGGGCTCCTACATAGCTAGAGTCACCCCAAATCTGGCCCCGAACCCTTCCTAGCAGTCTCTGGAGGGACCAACCACTGCCTGGGTTTCCTGTCTCCTCAGATCTCCCTCGGCACGTCTGCCCGTTATTATCCTCAGACAGAATTTCAAGGCATGCTTCTTCTCTGCACCTCCTCTTCTCCTCAACCAGCCTTGAGGTGTGGCCGGGACCCACCCGGATGCTAAGGGAAGATTAGTGGCAATGAGACCCCGTCTGAGCAGACTGCCGGCTGGCAGGAACCCTGGCTTACTCCCAGGCTCCCAGGCCAGAAAGGAAAGAGTGCTCAGAATTCCCCGCGTGTAACAAACACTAAGCCCACTTTAGGGCCCCCCTGGGGGTACAAACAGGTAACCAGAAGACTGGAGTTTTGGGCACCCAGAGACTCCAGCCACTGGCAACTCTGTGGAGGGAACACAGTTTTACCCTAATGCACTTGGGAACTCCATGAGTCTCAGTCAACTCAGTGGCAATTGGGAGGTCCCTGCTGAAGCTGGGTCAAGTCTTTTCTCCTCTCGGGGCCTTAGTTGTTTCCGTAGTTGAAAGAGGAGATGATTAGCCCCAGGTTTCTTCCACTTTGTAAATAACTACATCTTTCCTGCAGCTCTTGAGTTAATTCTTTGGCTTCTCAGCTATGAGATGTTTGACAGGCACCGCCATCTGGTGGCCGATGGTGGAACTGCATCACCAAGAACCGGCCTCCTTGGCCATACTCAGAGGCAAAAAAGAATCTTGGTGCCTCCCACCCACCAGCTCTGTGACCCTACCTTTATAAAGCAAGACGCGTGGGGTTTAAAGCAAAAATACAGCCTGCCACTCAGCTTCTCCACCCTCCAAGATGTGAGAGCAAAAGGTCTTTAGAAGGCAGGACTTGAAAACAATCTGTCAGGCCCAGTCACTGAGGGGCGGCCTTGTATCTGATTACAAAGCTTCTCCACCTCATTTCTCCCCCACAAAGTACCAGACAGAGAAGGAACAAACAGCGCTGAAGAAACAAAGTGATCAGATGATGACGCTGCGCTGAGCTCCGTTCCCCAGGACAGGGCCAAAGTGGGGTTTGGGAACTACGCTCTCCCCCTACCCCAAAGCATCTCAACAGGTTCCCTGAGTGACTGGTGGCAGGCAGGGCCACTGAGGTGTCCTTCCTTAAGTGAGGGGCCCAGGGCTGGTGTAAACTGTTCATGTGCTCAGCTGTGAACCAAAAGGTGAGAGGTATGGACCCACCATAGATGCCTTGGACAAAAGGCCTGACCAAGTACTTCTGAAAAATCAGCCTTTGAAAGCCCCGTGGAGCATGGATCTATGGGTCTACCCGGACACACACCACAAGTCGGAGTCGACGGACGGCAACTGTTTTGGGTTTTGATTTTATTTTTGGTGAGGAGTGAAGCCAGTAGGGGGATTCAGAGAGTGAAGCTATCTCATGCTGAGAATCCCACTGGGACGGTGGGCACATCAGCCCAAAGTGAATTCTAGACTCCTGCGGTCAGGACAACTACCTTGTACTTGGCTCCTCAGAGAAAATGAGGGGTGGTCTCGCCCCTAAAGAACTCACAGGCTGGTGGATGGCAGGCAAGAAAAGTCAGCCGGAGAACACTGCATAATGAAAGCACACGCCTTGGGTGAGAGCCATGTACTAGCTGCGTGACGCTGGGCAATTTGCTTAACCTCTCTGGGCGAGTCCATCTTCCCACCCTTTCTGTCTTACCTGCCCCAGGACTCAACACAGCGGCAGGTTCCTGTAAACGCTTCTTCTCCACCCTCTCCCTAGACCTCTCTACCGCAGACACCAACTCCCAGGCTTTGCTGATATTTAGACCCCACCCAGCAAGGATGTTTTTACAAAATCTCTCCTGGCTTTTCACATGGGGGGTATTTGTTTTCACAATATTCTTTGTTTTCTTCTTGGTCTTTTACAGCGAGGGGTCAACAAATGTTTTCCATAAAGAGCCAGACAGTAAATATTTTAGGCCTTGTGGGCCATACAACCACAACCTGTCACACTACTCAATTCTCCTGTTGTTGTGTGAAGACAAGGAGGCCAGGTGGGGTGACAGTGAAGTGCTCAGCACTAACCAAAAGGTCGGCAGTTTGAATCCACCCAGAGGCTCTGCAGGAGAAAGATCTGACCATCTGGTCTTGTAAAGACCCAAGAAAAACCCTGTGGGGCAGCTCTACTCTGCCCCATGCGGTCGCTATGAATCAGAGTCGATTCAATGGCACCTACCACCACCAGTGTGAAGAGAGTCACAGAAAATCCGTAAATAAATGGGTGCAGCTCTGTGCCAATAAAACTTTATTTACAAAAGCAGATGAGGAGGTGATCTGGCCCACCACGTAGCGTGTGCCAACCCCAGGCTTAGAGAGAATAGCTGTGTGTTATCCAACGCAATCCCCTCACTGACTGATGGACCAACTGCTCTCCCCTCACGTCTGTCTCAGGCAAATCAACGCAAGCTCCCGCCTTCCCCACAAGGGCATGATTTTCGCACTTAAATTATAAAACCCGTCTGTTTGCTAATTCCTGCAGTGACGCTCTTGCTACTGCACTCAGCACCGGGAGGGACACCAAGGAGACATTGGGTCTGGAGCATGAGCCCTGAGCTCAGCCCCAGCTCACGTCCCAGCCCCACAGCTCACTGAGCCAGGCAGGTCCCCTTTCTGTGCCTGGCTCATCCAATCCGAGTGCCCATGTCATGGGGCTGTCCTAAAGATCAGGTGACTCAGCTCCTAAAATCAGCCCAGAACAGTGCCTGACACCGAGTCTGCTTTTAATCATTTGTATTACTGTTGTTATTAAAAGATGACCCCTGCTGCCTGTGAAATTACAGTCTGTGATACTGAAACAACTACAGGGTAACTGCCCAATGGATAATACAGCATTAGAGCAGGCCCAGTTCCTACTCTCTGCAATCAAGGAAGGCTTCTTGGTGGTGGTGGCATTCATATTCTATCTTGAGGCATCAACAGTTGTCATCTAAGCCAAGGGAAGGTTTACTGCAGGAAGATGCAGCCCAGAAATTTTCCTTCTGGAAAAGGTGGAAGCAAGGCTTTAAACAATGAATCCACTGCAATTTTCAGGGCCTGAGCATCAGACACCCACAACCCAGAGGAAAACATGAAACTCACTGCCATCGAGTCGATTCCGGCTCATAGCGATCCCTCCTTGGGTTTCCGAGGCGGTAGGTATCTCTATGGAAGTAGATCGCCCAACCTTCCCTCTGAGGAGTGGCTGGTGGGTTTGGAACCGCCAGTCTTCTGGTTAGCTAGCAGTCAAGCTCCCAAAAACATCATGAGCAGATTTTATTTTTTCCTTCAAATTCTTTTTGTTTAAGTTACACAATTTCTTGTTTATTGCCCAGAAAGACAGAAAATGCAGACAAGCAAGACAGAGACAATCATCTCCCTAATCCAAAAATAACCCCTCTACACATCCAAATGTGTTTCCTCCTAGACTTCTTTTCTGTGAATACATTTTTAAGATATTAAGTAGCATGCAAATGTGGGTAAAATGATGGCCACAACGTGCCTTTTTTCCCTTTTCCAAAGAATAGCTTGGCTAACGCATACAAGGCTGCAAGTCGGTATTCAAGATAATCATTAAACAAAGCAAACAGCCACTTGGGTGAAATGCAAGAATGTAATGAACTGTAACCACCTCCTAGTCTCTGGCAGTATCACACCATTGGAGCATGAACCCGATGCCATCAGGTCAAGGAGAACTGCCCCACGGGGGTTTCCAAGGCTGTAAATCTACGGAAGCTGGAAGCCGGAAGCCAACTGCCAACTGTGACTACGGTTAAAGTCTACAATCCATTTGCTTTCAGTAAGTAAGATGAGCCCAACAAGCTTTCAGTAAGTAAGATGAGCCCAACAACCCGGTGGGCCTGGTAGAATCAGCTGAAACGCTCTGAGAACAGAAGGGAGGCTTTCCCGGGAGACACTCCACCTGTAGACTGCCGCTTCCACTCCTGCCTGGGAGCCCAGCCGCCCTGCCTCACAGCCTGCCCTGTGGATTCCAGACTGACCTGGCCAGCCTCACAGGAGACTGGTGGTGCAGTGCTTAAGGCACTCAGCTGCTAACCAAAGGGTGGTTCGAACCTACCAGCCACGCTGTGAGAGAATGATGAGGCAGTCAACTTCAGTAAAGATTACAGCCTTGGAAACCCTAGGAGGGCCGCCATGAATCGGAATCAACTCAATGGCAGTGGGTTGATTTTGTAGCAAGCCCCATGATTACATAAGCCAGTTCCTATTCAATGTCTTTGAATATATTCATCCTATTGGCTGCTTAACCAAACAGTGGGCAGTTTGAACCCACCAGCCCCTCCACAGGAGAAAGATGTGGCAGTCTGAGTCCGTAAAGATTTATAGCCTTGGAAACTCTACAGGGCTGTTCTACTCTGCCCTACAGGGTGACGAGGAGTTGGAACCGACTCAATGGCAGCGGGATTGGTTCTCTCTCTGGTGGAATCCTGACCGACACACTCTGACCACTCCAATGGAGCTGGTCACCCAGTCACCATCAGTTCGTCTAGTTTAATACTCTGCAGAGAACTCATCAGTATTTATTACTTAACTTACTGTGTCCCAACTATATGTGAGAGCAGCGCTGTTCAACACAACTTCCCATGATGATGGAATATTCTAGAACTGCACTGCCCACTAGGACAGCCACCAGTCCCATGTTCTATTGAACAGCTGAGAGGTGCCAGTGTGACCACAGCACTGAGTTTTAAGTCGCTTTCATTTCGATCAACAGAACTATAAAGTGCCATATCATTGCGAGGACAGCAGGCACCCCGTCATCTCACCTCCCTCTGCGTCCCTAGGACCCCACGCTGATGGAAATAGAGAAGGGGTTGGGTAAACGTTTAGGCTGAATGAATAAGCCATTTTTGTGCTAGTTCTTTCACATTACGTTTCTGTCGCTTGTAACTCAAGAGTCTTAGCATGGCAACCTTAAGTGAATGTGATTCTTGCTGTTCCCTGGCCCACAGGACTGGAGAGCTGGGGGACGTCCACACAGGAGAAGGAAGGACATCACAGTGCCAACATGCCAGACCTGGGCACGGCTGCGGGGAGCAGCTCTCCTCGGCTCTCTCTGCCCTCCCAAAGAGACAGCCCGAGTGCAGCAAACAATGGGGCAATCAAGGCTCTTCTGGTCCAAGAACACACTGTGGTGGAAGGCGGGGTTCTGGTGGGCTTCATTCAAAGCCAAGCCCAGGAGAAAGCTAGGGAGGATGTAAGGCCATCCTATTTCAGGCCCACTCTGTACCCTGTTTTCTCCCGGCTGCCAGCTCCCCTCAGTGCCCGGGAGGAGGACCTGGAGAGGGTGCAACAAGCAAGGTCCAGCCAGAGGGAAAGAGAAGGAAGAGCAGACGTGTCCCACCCGTGGGGCTCTCTGAGCCGTGGGAAATCAAGCAAGCCACTAATTTCCATCAAGTCGACCCGCTCACAGCGGCCCCGTGTGTGCCAGCTTAGAACCGTGATCCACAGGGTTTGTCGGTGGCTGGTTTGGGAGACGCAGATTGCCAGGCCTTTCTTGAGAGGTATCTCTGGATGCACTCCAACCTCCAACCTCTCAGCGAGCAGCTAAGTGCATTAACTATTTGCACCACCAAGGACTGGGAAGCAAAGACATCCCCCAAACCCAACCAGGCACAAAGATGACGGCAACAACTCTCAAATAAGCTGCTTCCTGGGAGAGCAGAACGCCTTCTGGACCAGGGACAAAAGCTCCCTTGCCTCCACTCACTCAGTTTCAATGTGAGTTTATCAATAAACCTGGTATTCCTTGGCCATTTAACAAACAAGGACCGAGTCCCCACACACACCAGCATTGAATGTCCCTGATTTCTTCACTCTAGGAAAGCCCAGCTAGGAACCCAAGACAAGTAGGTCACCACCCTCAGGAAGTAAGAGAGGTGGAATGACACTAATCTGTGCTCTGGGTTGGGATAATGTTTTTGATTAAGGAGAAGGGCAGGAAGGGATGGAACCCTCCAGTTTCCAAGACCGTTAGAAGTCTGAAGGAACCAATTACTGTTTGTGAGGGAAGAAGAGAAGCCTGGACTATTCAAAGATGGTTCACTGCTGCTCTCTGGAGGACATCAGTAGCAAACGTATCAAACAGCTGCTAGGACTTTGTCAAGAAATAGAATTGGGGCCAAGTTGTTGGGGATACCGGGATGGACAGGCAACAAGACACTGACTGGGCCTGCCTTCAGGGAGGTCACAGTCAGATGAGGGAGTGAGAGAAGGAAACTGAGAACCCCTGTAAGCCATGGTCTGTCTGTGGTGGAAGCATTCATTCGTCCAGCTAACCGTTTATTGATTCCTTCAACAAAAGGCTGAGGCCTTGAGTTGGGAGTGTTCCTGGAGAAAGCAAGGAGGCCAGTGTGGCTGGACCAGAATAAGCAAGGGCACAGTAGTGGGAGATGAGGCTGGAAAAGGGGAAAGGGTCTGGGGGGTAGCCCTTGTGGTCAGTGGTGGGACGTGGCATTCCAGTGGCCAAGAGCCAACTGGCAGCTCATCTTACAGGGTATGGGACAGGCTCACAAATAGGCTTTGGGTTGGGCCTAAGGATAAGCAGGGACTCACCAAGGGGACACAGGGGACAGGGGGATGCTAGGCTGAGAGGTGTGTCCCAAGAACTTAAATTCATGCCTTAGACACTAGGTTATTGGTGTGTTTATGAAGCAGTTAGGAACTGAGAGCCAAATGCGAACAGCTGGGCTCCAA
>NW_006921635.1:11762385-11765842 GCF_000298275.1 Orycteropus afer afer
ACCCAAACCACAATAAAAATAAACAAATAATAAATTAAAAAAAAAAAAGTCAGCCAATAAAAACCCAATAGATCACTAGAAAATTGTCCGACTCAGTGACCTCACAGCAGACCCACACATAGTGATGCTCTCAAATGGCACAGGACCAGGCAACGCTTTGCTCTGTTGTACGCGGGGTTGCTGTGGGTCAGAGCCGACTCGAAGACAACAGACAGTACCAGCTCTGCTGCACACCCAGTATTTCAACACCTCGCCCTAATTATCCACCACCCAACGCCCTACCACCTCAGAGGCCTCTCTTGGCCAAGAGCTGCCGAGGGCTGCCCGGCTGCTGCTCCTGGCGTCCACTCCCCAGGTCCAGCTCTCCTCTGCTTGTGAGCGGCACTTCCCACCCAGAGGAAACTCCGGCTCGTCCTGGCCTGGCCTGGCAGGCGTGGGAATCTCAAGGAACAGCAACAGGGGAGGGGAGGAGACAGCCTCACCCCACGCTGGCCAGATCCGTTGGGCTCAAGTCTCCATAGCCCTGGGCCCGCTCACCTGCTGTGTGGACATTCCTGAGGCAGGAGAGAGAGGCGTTGAGGCGGGCACACTCCTCCCGGGTGGCTCCATATTTCTCCAGGGTCTCACACACCTGCTCGTCCGTCATCTCCAAGAGGTCTTCCAGACTCAGCTGGCCGGGGCTGATTTCCTAGGGGCAGGAAGGGAGAGGGAAGGTGAGGCAGGCTGCAGGCCCCGAGGGCAGGGCATCAGGCCTCTGCGCTGTCCCTAACGGTCCTCAGTGGAGCTCAGGGCACTGCCGGGGGCTGCTCTGCCACGCGCTTGGGTTTTGTACTCTGAGGCCAGACAGGACTGGAACTGAATCCGTCTTGACACTCATTAGCTGGATGACCTCGGACAAATCACTTAACCTCTCTCAGGGTCACTTTATTTGTAAAATGGGGATGTACACACCCCGTTTAAAAAAAAAAACAAAAATAGTTGCCTTCAAGTTCACTCGGACCCACTGCAACTCCATGTGTGTCAGAGGAGAACTGGCCCCACAAGGTTTTCAACAGCTGAGTTTTCTTGGGTAGATCGTCAGGTCTTTCTGTCATGGCCCCTCTGCGTGGATTCAAACCTGCAACCTTTCAGCTAGCAACAAATACACCTCATAAGATAGCACTTGTGCTTAGCACACTGTCAGCCCTGCAGGAACGGTACCAGTTTCTTATTCGTCTCCCCGTTCAGCTTTGGAGCTCCTTATGGGCAGGGCCCCACGGCATTCATCTCTCCTCTTCTTCTCAGTGAGCACTTTCTGGGCTACATACACATGATCTGTCCAAAATCCCAGGGTTAATTCAGAGCACAGCCAACTGGTCACCGCAGGGCTCCCTGCGGCTGCTCTCCTCTCCGCCTCCCCTTTCTCTGGCCATGGGGTCTGGAGTTCCTACTAAGTCTCTAGAAACCCTCAGGGACAACGAACGGGAGCTCGGTGGGTGGCTCAAGGCTGAAAAGGAAGCCAGATTTGTGTTGGAGCCATGGGACATGGCTCTGTATGCTGAGACAAAGTGGGAAGGCTGGAGTCGACCATGGAGTGGGGCAAGAGACATCTGAGGAGATGGTTCAGGGACCGACAGGAAGACCCCTTGCGATGAATGTGTTCGGCAGGTCCCTTCACTGCCACCAGCAGCCCCTCCTCTCACCTCTCCCAAAACGGTCTCTCCCTCGTACCCCAATACAGGTCCATCTCAAAACCGACAAACTCGTTTCTGCATCTACAGTTATATCTGTGTAAGTGTACAAGGGCCTCCATCTCACTTAACAGCTTCCAATGTGTTTTAAATATATTTTATTTTTTAAATAATGAGTGCCTAAGCATCTGACTGCTAACCAGAAGGCTGGCGGTTCAAACCCACCAGCCACTCCTCGGAAGAAAGACTGGACAATCTACTTCCATAGAGATATCGCCTCGGAAACCCAGGGAGGGGTCACTGTGAGTCGGATTTGACTTCCAGGGTATAAGAGCTAGAGGTGGCTAGCTATTCTAAGGCAAGGTTGTGGAGCACCTCTGACCTCTTGTGGCCAGGTGTGTGTATTGCGGCAAAATGCAGAACACCTGCCACCCTTTAACACTCCACCCCCCTCCACACACACACATCCTTGACCGAGAACCAAAGAGGAAAACTGCACCAGTACAAAAATTCTATCCAAACAAAGAGCTGCAAGGCCAAGGCCAAAGCCCAATCAGTGACCTTCACCAGGGCTGGGGCAACCAATACAAAAATGCAACCATTGCCGTGGAGTCGGACCCGACCCATAGCGACCCCTCCTTGGGTTTCCGAGGCAGTATCACTATGGAAGTAGATTGCCCAACCTTCCTTCTGGGGAGTGGCTGGTGGCAGGGAGAGAAAATTAACTGAGTCACTCCAAGGCTTAAGCCTCACTCTGAGGAAGGTGAGGACCCGGATCTGAAGATACAAATGGGTCACATTTAGAAAGGACGCTTCACAACCCACAAGGGTTCTCCTCCCTGCTGCAGGAGTCCCTTGTGTACGTGAATCCCATGCGTTTCCAAAGAAAACGCAGAAAATACTCAGATTACACCGAGGTCTTTACCTCTGTGTGTGTGTGTAATTTTGAGGACATCAAAAACTGGAGAAAGATTTTAACAAACCTGGACCAAAAGAGCAAACGTACTGTGTCTGACAGAACAATATGCGTAACAGCTGAAACAGACTGAGCAGTGTTTTAAATGCTTGTCGTGGATGTTCTTTTAATATCACAAAGACCACCTATTTTAGGTGGTCTTTACTTATCATCATCTTCCAGACAAGGAAACTAACTCAGAGAGGTTAAACCACTTGCCCGAGGTCACACAGCCAGTGGTGGGGCCAGGGTTTGAGTCCAGGTAGCCTCGCTTATGACCTTTCTGCACATTCCAAAACTCCGGTACCCCCAGGCTAGTGATGGATTCTTGTGATCTGTCACCAGAGGGCACTCATGTGATCTACAGCGCAGTAGCTCTCATCACTGTTGACAGGCAGAAATTCAGTTCAGTGTGGTTAGCAATTATGATCTTTCAAGAGAAGCCAGAGAGCTTGGATGTTATACAAATTCTTGCCATTCTTAACAACCAGCCCTCAAAAAACTTGTTTGAATACCACATGAGCCAAACAAACAAACAAAAAATATCTGCAAGTCAGATACAGTGTGAGGGCCACGAGGTTTCAAGCTCTGCTCTAGAAAAGCTATTGCCACCTGCTTTGGCCCACCAGTGGCACTCGGTAAATAAAAGGCCCCTCAAGCACCTGGAGGAGCTCTGATGGTGCAGTGGTTAAAGCACTCAGCTGCTAACCGAAAGGTCGGCAGTTTGAACCCACCAGCCACTCTGCAGCAGAATGATGAGGCAGTCTATTTCCGTAAAGACAACATTGGAAACACTATGAGGCAGTTCCACTCTGTCTTCTAGGGGCGCCGT
>NW_006921635.1:11766792-11768517 GCF_000298275.1 Orycteropus afer afer
GGATTCTGTGGGGGACGGTGAGAATGCAGCCCTGCTTCAATGTAGCCAACATCACTGCACTGTACACAGAGAGATGGTTGAAATGGTGGCTCTTTGGCTGTGTGTGTTGTTGAGTGTTATCAGGTGATTCCAGCTCACAGCAACCTATAGGACCAACCTAGAACTGCCCCATAGCGTTTCCGAGGCTGTAAAGCTTTACAGGAGCAGACAGCCGGGTCTTTTCTCCCATGAAGACACTGGTGGGTCTGAACCACCAACCCTTCATTAGCAGTTGAGCACTTAACCATGGTGCCACCAGGGCTCCTTTGCTGTATGTACTTTCACCGAAATAAAGTTTGAAAAAGGACGGTGGGCACTTGGGTCAGCTCAGGGAGTCCCAGCTCCAGGACAACAGGGGGAGAGTAGGACGCGCCCACCTTAGGTTCACACAGCCGTTGAGCTGGGCTCTGCAGCTGGCCCCACCCAATCACGTACTTAGCTGCCTGCTGTCCCATGAGGCTCAGAGTCACACCTCCCTCAAGAGGCCATCAGAAGGCAGACGTAGAGCCACCACATGACTCAGCAGCTCTGCTCCCCGAGCCTTGAAAGCAGGGAGGCAGAGACTTATACACCAATGTCCCCTGCAGCACTTTACACAGGAACCAAAATGTGGAAGCAACTGAAATGTCCATCAACAGACAGAATGTGGTGCTCTCACACCATGGAGTACTGTTCAGCCCCAGAGAGAGATGCTCCATCAAGACGTCAAGGGCTCTGGCTAAGAGACTTCCAAAGCCTATAGCAGCAGCAGCAAAAAGCTGGCATTTACTGAATGCTAACGAGATGCCTGCCTGGGAGCTGAACATTTCACATCCACCTCTCAAAATGGACGCTAAGTGAAAGAGATCAGACACAGTGGAATATTGCATGATCTCACTTCCATGAAGGATCTAGAATGGGCAAGTGCTCAGCGAGAGGAGAGGGGATGGGGGCATCCCTGCTCATGGGTACAAAGTTTCTGTTTGCAGTGCAGAAAGTTTCCTTTAGGACAGTGGTGATGGTTGCACAACACATAATTGTGTCACTGAACTGCACCCTTAGAAAGGGTTAAAATGGCAACGTTTTTGTTGTATCTGTATTTTTGTTGTGAGTTGCCATGGAGTCCATTCTGACTCACTGAGACCCCACGTGTGCAGAGTAGAACTGCTCCATAGGGTTTCCAAGGCTGTGACCTTTCGGAAGCAGATGGCCAGGCCTGCCTCCCAAGGCACCTCGAGTGGTTTGAACCGCCAACCTCTCAGCCCTCAGTGGAACGCTTAGCCGTTTACACTTCCCAGGGACTCCGTATATATTTTACCACAATAATTTTTAAAAAACAAAAAGGTGGTGTGCAGTGCAATTGAGGTCCCTTAGCATAACCCCTGGCTGGCAACTCAATCGCGTGAGATGGCTTAGCAGGACAGGCTTGGCCCCGACCCTGGAAACTGGGGGCCTAGGAGCCCAGCAGGGAAGGACCTGTCACTGTCCCTGAGATCCCAGGACATGCTGTAATCCATGCAGTGGACACAGGACCTCAGGGCTCTGGCTTAGTTTAGAGGCTAGAAAACCTGGGACTTCCAAAGTTGTCAAAGCAGCAGCCACAGTAAGAAGCAGCGGGCGTTTACTGCTAAGACGCCAGCCCAGGAGCTGAACCTTTTATATGCAGCATCTCATTTTACCATGAGGACTGCTTCAGAAGAGGGGTTC
>NW_006921635.1:11769057-11770017 GCF_000298275.1 Orycteropus afer afer
ACTCAACAGCAGTGCGTTGGTTAACTATGTGCCAGGGCCGTGCTAGGCACAGCCGATGGTCTGTTGCCTGAGGGGCAGCTGAGGGGGTGGCTGCTGGCCGGTAAGGGCGGGGGTCTGGGTCACCTCCAGGACTTCCTTGCGCACGTCGACGACCCGGAACCAGTGCCGGAGCTGAGGGAAGCCATCCAACTCGGCGTTGCGCTCCTGCAGGGCCACTTTCTTTTTGCAGGACAGCTGCCGGCTGAAGTACTTCACCAACTTGCTCTGTGGAGACACAGATGAGGACAAGGATACAGCTCAGAGACACTGCCATGAGGACCAGAGGCAAGAACCGTTCCCTCCCCCCACCCAAATGCCATCTAACTCTGCATTAAAACAATTGGGTTCAACGACCTTGACCTCCAAATTCCCACCCATCTCCCCATCGTGTTGATGAAGATGAAGACAAACAGGTTCAAACACTGCTCATGGGACCACACATTGGCCCCACTCTGACGGAGGTGCAGTGGGCCGTATCTATCTATCAGTTTGCTGTGCTGTGGTGACTTGCGTGCTGCTGTGACACTGGTAGCTATGCCACCAGTATTTCAGATCCTAGCAGGGTCACCCAGGGTGGTTAGGTTTCATCAGCCCTTTCAGACTAAGATGGACTAGGAAGAAAGACCTAACGATTTCCTTCTGAAAATGAGCCAATGAAGGCCTTATGGACCACAACAGAACAGTGTCCGATACGGTGCTGGAGGACGAGCCCCCACTGTAGGAAGGCACTCAGAACACACAGCAGCTCCAACGACGGCCTAGAGAAGACCAATGGCGTGAAGACGGCGAGGGCCGGGCAATGATTCGTTCTGTCATTCCCAGGGTCACCATGGGTCAGCGCTGACTTGACGGCAACAGCAGCAACCCACATTTCAACTGCAGATGTCCTTTGTTTCAACTGCAGATATTCTTTGACCCCCC
>NW_006921635.1:11788997-11815458 GCF_000298275.1 Orycteropus afer afer
TGGCCTCATTAATATTTTTATTTGATTACAGGGTAATATTTAGATGATAGTATTTTAGATGGTAGCATAGTGCCTAAGGCACTTGACTGCTAACCAGAAGGCCGGCGCTTCAAAACCACCAGCCACTCCTCAGAAGGAAGATGGGGCAATCTACCTCTGTAGTGATACTGCCTCGGAAACCCAAGGAGGGGTCACTATGAGTAAGGTCCAACTTGATGGCACATAACAACACCACCAACATTTTAGATGTATTAGGTTAAATAAAATATCTCATTAAAATTAACTTCACCTGTTTCTTTTGGCTACAAGAAACTTTGAAACAGCAGATGTGGCTCCCATCTGTCACTTGCCAAATATTTCTAACGCTCTAGGGCTTGATCCTAAACAAACAATTGAGGATATCCATGCAGTTTGAGCTTTCAATAGCCATGAAAGACTGGAAACAATTCAACTCTTCAACAACAGGAAATGATATAAATAAATTATAATATAGTCATATGATGGAATACCATTCAAACTAACATGGTAGATAGCTTTGTAAAACTGTATGTATATGTTGTTACTGTTCTTAGGCGCCATTGAGTCAATTCTGACTCATAGTAACCCCTTATGACAAAAGAGAACTGCCCCATAGGGCTTTTTCTAAGCTGTAATCATAGGGGACCAGATCACCACATCTTTCTCCCGCAGAGGTTCTAGGTGGGTTTGAACTGTCAACCTCTCAGTTGGCAGCTGAGTGCTGAACCACTGAACCACCAGGGCACTTTATACAGGTGCACAGAAAAAGTTTCAGGTGAGTCTGCAACACAATGTTAACTGTGGCCACCTATAATGGTGAAATTATGGGTGACCTATGTTTTCCTTTTGCTTCTGTATAGCGATATTAGAAAATAAATGCATTACCTGCTAATGGGGAAAAATTACATTTTTAAAGACTAAGTTTGGATAGGCTTGACACATTTTTTTAACCACTGATGGTATCCACTGTCTGCGAGAATTTGGGAACTACTAAGAAAGCCACCAGAGGACAATTTGGCCTGGCAGACTCAACTCATGTTCTAATACGTGTGCACTTTGATTCAGTAGTCTCCTGCATCACAGACAGGCCTGCGCACAGGGCACAGGGAGGGCTGGCTGTCACAGTGGTGTGTGATTTAAAGACCTGAAAGCAACAAAAATGCACATGGGCAAACAAAAATTAAAAAACAGTAAAAAAACAAAAATGAGCAAAGGACTTGAACAGACATTTTACCAATCAGCCCATGAAAAGATGATCAGAGTCATCAGTCACTAGCAAGATACAAGTCAAAACCACAATGACATGCCACTATTTCAGCACCACCCCATATGGCTATTATCAGTAAAATGGAAAACTGTTAAGCGTTGGGGAGAATGTGGATAAACTGGAGCGTGCATCCATTGTTGGTCAGAATGTAACGTGGTGCAGCCAATATGGAAAACAGATGGTTCCTCAAAAAGAAAAACGAAGAATCACTATGAGACCCAACAACTTCACTTCTGGGTACAGAACCGAAGGCAATGGAAGCCGAAGCTCCGATGCTGTACGCTAGCATTCACCGTAGCATTAATCCTCACAGCTAAAGACGGAAACAAGCCGAATGTCCATCAACTGATGAATACTTCCAAAACCAAACCAAACTCACTGCCATCGAGTTGATTCTCACTCAGAGCATCCCCCATTGGGTTTCCAAGCCTGTAAATATTTATGGAAGTAAATTGTCCCATCTTCCTTCCACGGAGTTTGTGCCTTAGGTACTATGCTACCAGAGCTCCCCTTCCTTAAAGATTACAGCCTAGGAAACCCTCTGGGGCAGGCCTACTCTGTCCTGCAGGGTCACCAGGAGTTGGAATCAATGACACAAAACACCATCCCACCGCCTAGGCAGCTTACTTCCTTTCACTGATTGGTTCTAAGTTGAGAAGTCATTAGTAATTGAAAAAAGTCAAAAAGCACAACAAAGAACAAGCAAAGAAACTGCTGTGGAGCCCTTTGCTTTTCCTTTCATACCAATGAGTCGGAATGAGAGGCAGGATCCGGCAGAACTGAAGAGCACGGGCCCTGGAATCGGGCAGACAGGGTTCCCACCACCACTCAGTAGCTTAGTGACCTCAGCAAGTTTCAAAGCTGCTCCCAACCTCAGCTTCCTCACCTGGAAAGTGAGGGTAAGATTGTAGCTACTTCCTAAGACTGGTCACCCACAGGCACTCCTTGGAAGGAAGGTTGGGCAATCTACTTTGGTAGCGATACCACCTCGGAAACCCAAGGAGGGGCTGTTATGTGTCGAGTCCGACTCAATGGCACATAACAACAACAACAACAACAAGACTGGTGCAGAGAAGATATTATCCATATGAAGTGGCACTGTGGGATCTCTCAACTGGGGCAGCAGCTGCTCTGGTTTTGTGTTACATAAACTCACAAGTATCTCCAACAATTAGCTTGTTGTTGTTGTTGTTGTTATGTGCCGTTGACTCAGCGACCCCTCCTTGGGTTTCTGAGGCAGTATCACTATGGAAGTAGATTGCCCAACCTTCCTTCCGAGGAGTGGCTGGTGGGTTTGAACCGGCAGCCTTCTGGTTAGCAGTCAAGTGCCTTAGGCACTATGCTAGATCCACCCAAATGACAGAAATTATTTGAAAGTGAAACATGCTTAGTTCATTAACAGTATCTGTAAATTGGGCTTTTTGCTAACTGGTCTCCTTCAGGCTTTTCTTCTGAATAAGTGAGGTTTTCCTGTTTTATGAATCTTGTGTTTCATTTCAGATATTGCAAAAGAAATGAGGATCTGGTTTCTTAAAAGAAAAATACTAACAAAGTGGTATCAAGTGCTTAAGGAAACAAAGGGGCATCAATTGGGAAGCTAATGATGTCATGTCTCATATTTTTACAAAAGCCTTCAGTGCCACCAAATATAAAAAAGCAGCCGAAACCAGAAGGGAGTAGCAGGAGCAGTGGAACCATGTCACCACCCTGCTAAAACCCCTGCTCTCAAATAGCAGCATTTCCCAACAGTGGGGTATCACTGACGAATTATCACTGAATGACACTGGCTGACACAGTGAGCGTGTTCTCCGCCCCACCCAATCGCTCCCCAGCCTTCCGATTCCATCAGAGAGTCTCCGTTCAGTGGTACTGTCTCTCTAATGCCTCTCTCATTTCCCAGGACACAGACTCAGAGCCTTGGGCAGGTTACAGTATTAAGCACAGTGTAATTCCAGTGACTTCTCAACTCAGAATAAATCAATGGAAGAGAGTAAGCTGCCTAGGCAGTGGGATGGTGTTTTGTACCATTGTTGAGGGGAAGGCCCTCAACAAGACAGATTGACACGGTGGCTACAGTGATGGGCTTGGGTACAGTAGGGATTGTGAGGTTGGCACAGGACCAGGCAGTTTCGTTCTGCTGTACAAAGGGTCGCCATGAGTCGGAGACAACTCGATGGCACCTAACAACAACAACAATCCCAATGTATTTCTTTTCTTGCTTTCCTGCCATATATGGCAAGAGATACTTGTTTCCCATTACCATAGTTGCACAAAGTTTGGTTTTTAAATAAATGTATGTTACAGTGTTGAGTTGGTTTCAAGTCAACGCACAGATACGGCTACATATATGATGATGTCAAACTGATGAGTCTGGGTAACACTGTCCTACAAAATCAAGTCCAAAACACTCAGAATATGTAATGCAGGGTTCAATTTTATTCTATTGCCTCTTCTTTGCATCTTTCCTGTCCATGAAATTCCCTAAACATATTACCGCACAGGTTACCTCTCTATGCTTTTGGTCAGCCTCTTCCTACCTGGAAGTCCTGTCCATACTCCATGACCCCAACCCTCTAACCTTCCTGAATATACACCATTTGACAAATGATTCTGCAGTTACCACACTAAAGGGCCAGAAGCTAGGTGGCTGCCTCTGCCCCGTGTGGCTTGCTTCAGCCGACAGAAAGAGCGTAGCCTTCAGAGGTCTTCTGTGTTTCACTGGCTCTCCTGCATCTCTGCCATCTTGATGGGAACATGCCAGGCTCAAGGATGGGCAGCTACACAGAGTGGAGTCAGGTTTTCCCAGGCATCCCACCCAAAGGTATCCTAGCTCAGCCAAAAGCCAACTGCTGCCTGTCCTTCAGCTCTGACTGAGCCCAGCCAAGATCAGAAGAGCCACCAGCCTGCAGCTGACCCCAGACGCATGGCCAACAAATGCTTATGCTGTCTCACTGACCTCTGTGGGTATTCGTTACACAGCATTAGAGAGACCAGAGCTAACTGATACATGATCCTGTCAATTCTGGGGAATCCGGCTGTTCCTTCAAAGCCTATCTCAAACATCACCTTCTCTAACCTTTATCAATTCTTCCTTGGAATTTTATTTGTATACTCACTCTATTCTGGAATTTAGCTCTGTTTCTGAATTACAGTTGACAATGAGGACACTGGATAAAAGGTGAAAGCATCCTCTCTAGCTTGAGAAGAGTAAGTGAAATAATGCAAAACCAACCCTGACTCCTGCCGAGTTGATTCCAACCCACAGCGTCCCTACAGGACAGAGCAGAACTGCCCCAGGGGGTTTCCAAGGCCATAAATCTTTATGAAAGCAGGCCTCCACCTCTTTCTCCCATGGAATTGCCTGTGGATTCAAACCTCTGACCCTTCAGTTAGCAGCCAAGCGCTTTAACCACTGTGCCACTAGGACTCCTTACATGAAACAGGTGTAACAATAAAAATAAAAGTGCCATCATGGCCCACCCCGTAGGTCATGCATGCATTATCTAAATGTATCCTCACAGCCACAGGAGGCAATAGTACTGTTCTAGTTACCTAGTGCCGCTCTGACAAGAATATACCACAAATGGGATGGCCTTAACAAACAGGAGTTTATTCTTACAATTTGGAGGCTTTCAATCCAAGTTCAAAGTGCCAAGCTCTAGGGCCTGGGTGAAAGTCCCTCAACCTTGGGGTCCAGCTCTGCCTCCTGCTCCTGGCCCACTGGAGCTAGAGGCGTTTCTTCACTCAGACAGCTGCCGGCTGCTGAGGCTGAGAAGCCCCAAGGTTGACAAGTCAAAAGGCACAGTCCCGATTTTACCAAACCACACGGCAGGCCATTAACTTAAGTCCATTGTAAGTCCAAAGGTCGGCAGAGCATAGCAGGCTACTGAGCAACAACACGGCTACATGCAGGGTCCAAGCATGCCATAGGCTAGCGACCATTCCCCAAGGCTTCTCCTTATATACAGGAAGCAGACCACATCCCTAAAGTAGCTACTCAGCTGCTTGTGGTAGATCCCACCATGGAGTTGATTGCCAGTCTCCTCATGGGGAATAACTACCACCAGCTGCCCAGCCACTCAACCGGGCCTAGCCAAGTTGACACACAAACATAACCATCACAGCTACCAAGCCCCCCCTCTTGCGGATGAGGGCAATAGGCCGAGATGGTCACACAGTAAGTGAGAGCCAAGATGCAAACCAAGGCCTGATCCCAAAGCCCTGACACTGCAGAAGGGCACTGAGTTCAGCAGCAGTTATTTAATGAGCATGTGCAGCTGTTCTCCTTTCTAAAAATCAGAACATTCCAGACAAGGCCAAAGCTCCTTTGGCCACTGCCACCACTCCCAGTCCCACTCCCCTTCTCCCTGAGGGTAACCACAGAGGTCTGTTTGGCGTTCATCTTTCCAGTTCTTTCTCTGGGCACTTACACACATACGGACATGCTCCAGAAAAGCCCCAGTGTAGTTCCGTGCATTTAAGGTTTCTTCTTTCCCCACATGAATTGTTTCGTGCAGACCGCATTGTTCTGCAATGTGCTTGTTCTGTTTCGCCCTAAACCTTGGGGATCCTTCCATGTTCGGTCATACAGATCTGCCTTATTGTTTTTCACCTTCTGCAAAAGGGATGACTTTGGTATCTGGGTCAAAAACCGACAACGCGAGCTTTTCTGCGATATGTGCTGTGGGCATCGTTGTCAGCCACCGTACAACAATTTCGGGAGTAACAGGCACCACAGTGACCTCAGTTACTAAACACGCTGCGCCTAGCTCTGTGGGCTAAGTGCTCTGAGTGTACTGCCTCACTGTAGTCCTTGCTATAACACCAGCAGTGAGCTTGAGGCCCTAAGTCCACTCTGTGAACAAGAAAGCTGTGCCTTCAGGTGGTGAAGTTACTTGCCGGGCACATAGAGCTATTTCAGTGAGGAGGCCCAAAGCTCCCTCATTGTTCACGGCCATTCCCACTGAACTAGGAATCCAAAGGTTGGGCAATACCCCTCGAGGACAGACAGGGGGTCTTCCTCATCTTGTTCATCTTGGAAAGGCCTCCAGGCCTGTAGAAGTGGGTTTCAGAATTCTAACTCTGAGGGCTCAGGCAAGTCACTGCAGCTCTTCAAGCCTCCACTTTCTCATCCATAAAATGGGCGCATATCGCCTTTGCCCAGTAGCCTGTTGAGGCACATGTAAGATCACGCCTGTACAGAAGCCAGGCTGAGGCCCCCGTATACTGGTGCCCTAACTTAAAGGAGGGTGTGGATTCTGTGGGAGGGGTTTCTAGGGTCACCCACAGACTAGGAATTTGCACCTGCCTGGGAACCAGAATCAAGGAGTATCCCACTATGAAGCACTGAGAGTAGAGGCGTGAGATATGGGTTCAGGAAGTGGAGAGAGCAGGATGACGGGGTGGCAGGGTGGCCTCGGGGTCAGGCCTTTCCAGTACGGCAAAGGGGGGCAGGACTGTAGGTAGTCTGAGTGGAGACAAATGTGAAGGGGCTCCGGCTCGGAAGACAGCCATGCCAACACAGATCACAAGGTCAAAGGGCAGGAGGAGCGCAGAAGGGCAGCTGAGGTCCAGCGTAGGCACCAGGGATGGAAAATGCAGGGAACAGCCTCTGACAAGTGATGTGCCATCATCACCGGGTGACAGTGACCAGGGCTCTTCGTTGATTGTGAGAGAAACATGACCTCTCCTTCATGCAGGTTAACTGTTTTGGGTGCTTTCCAAATACAAGGAGCTGGGGGTGAAAAATGAATGACACACCACCCCTGACCTAAGCAGTGGCCCAAAAACGGGCTCCATTCCCTTCCGTTGAGTACAGAGATGGAGAGAGAGCATTTCAAAAATTTTGGTTTTGGTGGGGCTTTTTTGTCCACATCATCTTTGTAGTTATTGTATTGTATTTTACAAAGTATTAGCTGCAAAGTACTGGGGGGCAGGGGAGGGGACTGACCATGTGAGAAGTCCCTCCCAGTGGGTTTCAGATATTTCTCTCACTCATCTTTCAACACTAAACAAGGCACTTTCCAAAATGATTCCAAAGCTACTACCTTAGCAAGCATCACAACTCTGAAGTGGGTCTGGGATGATCATTATTCTACAGATGGGGAAACTAAGGTTCAGAGCCATGCCCAAAGATACACAGCTCACGGAATACGAGGGTCAGCATTTGAACTCAGGACCTCTGATTGCCAGGCACGTGCCTTCTTTCACCAAAGCCTTTACTGAAGCAGAAGGTCCAAGCAGCCTAGAGGTCAAGGGTGAGAAGCATAATCAGAACGGGGCCTTTGGGTACCTCCTCCTGCCAGGCAGCCTCATTTATTTTTAGGTCATCCTCAATTCAACTCTTCAGCAGAGCTAACCTGCAAAAAGCCCAAAAGTTCCATTTTCAAATGAAGAAACATGGAGCTACTGGACATAATACATCCACCCTGAACCCATCCACGCTTCACTGCCCTGGTGAAGAATAAGGTCCCCTGGACCTGGGGTTAGGACTCCTGATGGTGCAGGGGTTAAGTGTTCAGCTGCTAATGCAAAGGTCAGCGGTTCAAACCCACTAGCAGCTCCGCGGGAGTAAAATGTAGCCGCAATGACTGTTGTGTTGTTTGTGCAGTAGAGTTGTTTGTGCAGTATAGTTGTGTTGCTCAATCTTCCTTCTGTAGAGTGGCTGATGGGTTTGAACCACTTCTGGTTAGCAGTCAGGTGCCTTAGGCACTAGGCCATCAGAGCAGCCTTGGAAATCCTATTCAACAGTTCTATTCCATCCTGTAGGGTCTCTATGGCCTGGGGTCGGAAGGATCTACTTGGTTGCAGGGCTCTGACCCAGCGGGGACCCAGGTATGTAATTCTCCATTTCCACACCAGGGGGCAGCCTGGTCTCTTCCACGGCAGATGGAAATTTTTTTCAGCCCCTCCCCACCAGAGCATCCTTGGTGCTTTATTACTGTACTCCGTATTAGCACGGTGATAAATTTAGCAGCGTAAACAAAAAAAAATAAAAATAAGTCAAGACATGTGACAGCTAAAAATAATCATGTCTGAAATCCCTGATGTGAAATGGGGAACTTTTTGCTCACAATCTGCACCAAGATAAACAGACAGACCTGGAGGCAGGTCCTCGGAATTTGGTTGCTAGAGCCCAAGACCATCAACTGTTAGTTGCTGGTTCTTAAAATCAAAGCTGAGCCCAGGGAAACTGGAAGGCTACGCAGCAATACTGAGGATGGCGCCTCAGGTAAACCTCACAGCATCGCCAAGGGGCGGGTCTGGGCTCCATTTTACAAATGGTGAAAGTCCTCAGGAATGCCACCTCACTAGATCACACGGAAAGGGAGGCAGGTTCTAGAAGCTCCGGTACTCCTCGGGCTGTCTGTCTTTCCACACTCCATTACCGCACCCTTCTTGATAGCAGGGAACCGGCTAGCAGCACAGAGCGGGACGGGCTGAATCCGCCCCATCAGGCTTCTGCTCCTTCCCCCGCCCCCAGCATTCGACCCGGAAGGCTCCTTCCCGACCTTCAGGTAGCTCTCACTTCAATGTTACCCGCTCAGCAAGGCCTTTGCTGACCACCCCCAATGTCACCATCACACTACCCTGCTGCATTTCCTTGGGAGCAGCTCTCTCTAGCCCAGAAATGAGCCTGTGTATTTGTTTCCATGGTTACGTCCGCCCTGCACGCACGCGCATGCGCACACACACCCCCAACCACCCAGCGTGTCAGCTCAGAGGCCACAGGCTGTGCCTGCTTTTTAATCCCCGCAGTGTTCAGATTGGTGCCTACCGACGTCGGGGCTCCATAGTTTTTTCTTGGTTGTTCGATGACCCCACATTATTAGAGGTGAGGGAAAGGTGTCTAGGAATAAACCCCAACGCCTTTCCAGCGGGTGCAGCGCGCCAGAAACAAGCCCCTGAGGTTCCCGGGTTATCAGCCCCTGAGAGGGTAGTGAAACCACTGCAGTCGAAGCCAGCGGCCCCGACGCCCTCCAGCGGTTGCCAGGGCGACCATTGTCATAACATCCCCGGTGCTCAGTGGGGCCAGCTGACAGGGGAGAGAATTATTTGACTCGCTAACGTCTCAAGTAACCGGCAGATTTGCATCCGCAGGCAAATTCCCTGCTAAGGGAGGGCTGGAGGCCTGAGAAATGTCTTCTCTCAGGAAAAACTAGATCCTGTTAGAACAAGATCCCTCACACCAGGACAGAGCGGGCCATCAGTCTGGGGGCTGCAAACTCCCTTCTGCAGGAAGCAGCCCCATTGCCCAGGTCTTTGGGTTAAAGCTCAGCGTTACTGGCATTTTCGTTTTCCTTCACGTTATTACTGATAACTACTATTACAATTGGTAGCAAAAAGAGTTTGTGTACCTGATTAGTTTACTCGATGTTCAGCCCAGGGGTAACTTCCTTGTGCAATCATAATTTTCATATTTATGCCCTAACAATATGTGATAGCAATAATTCTGCTATTTTATATTTACATTTATACCTGTGTTTATATTGTAAAATAATATTTAGTCATAGATACATATGACAGCACATCTCTTCACAGCTAAGATATACAAAGATCAGAATATAATTTTTAAATATAACACTATATAGCATACATCATTTATTTGTAATAGGAAAATTGACATCTGTTGAACACTTTGCACACGCCAGCCCTGTGCCTAGTGCCTTAGCCATGTTAATAATAATGCTGTTATCACTAAACTGAGAGTCCCTGGGTAGTGCAAATGGTTAAGTGCTCTGCCTGTAACCAAAAAGTTGGCGGGTCCAACCCACCCAGAAGGTCCGGAAATTGGATCCTGGAAGTTCACAGCCATGAAACCCTAAGAGGCAGTTCTACTCTGAAACACATGGAGTCATCACTAGTCGGAGTTGACGCCATGTCAACTGGTTTGTTTTTTAAATAATGAACTATTGCACGATACATTCTTAACCACAGCTGTTTCACTGAGCACTTACTATCTGTGAAGAGCTGTACTAAGTGTTTTTTAAATATAATTTGATTGTCAAATGCACCAAGGAGCTGAGAAGCCTACCATGCCCACTTTACAGATGGCAAAACAGAGGTACAGGGTGGGCCTGTGACTTACATAAAGCTACAAGGCTAATGGTGGCTGCCCCCAGCCTGCCTGATTCCTTATTTCCACACCACACTTCAAAGCTGTCAAAACTCGGTGTTCAGCAGAATCACTGGGGAGCTTGTTAAGAATATGAACGCTGAGCCCCTGCTTTCCCCAACTCAAGCGTAGGGAATCAGATACTCCTGGGGACCGGGGGCTTCCCTAGTCTTTTCTTTTAAACAAGGTCCCCAGATAGTTCTGACAGGCAGAAAGTTCCAAGCCACCACCCTAGGCTTTGTTGCTCAGCCCTATTAGAGACAGGTCCCTTATCAGCTCTGACACCACAGTGCCAATTAGGTGATGTGATTAAATGAGTGGTCTTGAGGGGGCTCCAGCATTGCAGAAGGACCAACAATTCTGAAATTGAGAAGAGGGAGAGAGGAGACCGAAGAAAGTAGTGTCTTGGGATCGGTGCAGGCAAACCTAGCTTGTGTCACAGTGGTGACCACTTCCATCTTTTTTGGAACAAGAGAGGCCTTCATGAAGCTAAGTAAGTAATGGGACCACCTCTGTTCAGGGTTCAGTCTGAACTTTCCACTTTACCCCCACCACATGGAGCTCTGGTGGTGTAGCGGTTAAGGCTTTGGCTGTTGACCAAAAGCTTGGTGGTTTGAAGCCATCAGCCACTTTGCAGAAAAAAAGATGAGGCGGTCTGCTTCCATAAAGATATACAGCCTTGGAAACCCAATGGGGGTTTCTATGAGTCGGAATCAACTCAGTGGCAGTGAGTTTGGTTTTTTGGGCCTCCCCGCCACACACACACACACACACACACACACTCCCTAACCGGCTGCCATCGAATCGATTCTCCATGTGTGTCAGAAATGACTGAGTTTTTGGAAGGAGATCACCAGGCCTTCTGAGGTTTCTTCTGTTGCTGGATTTAACGTCAACCGTTCACTTAGTAGCCAAGCATTAACCATCTGCACTGCCCAGGGCCTCGGTATTGGACAGTGCAGACTTCGCACTTTCTCCAGCTCCTGCCAACTTTCCCGGTATGATTTGAGGTTAAATAAGGAGACGACTAGGAACTCTGATAATGTAGTGCCTGAGGCATTTGACCGCTAACCAGAAGGCTGGCGGTTCAAACCCACCAGCCACTCCTCAGAAGGAAGATGGGGCAATCTACTTCCGTAGTGATACTGCCTCTGAAACCCAAGGAGGGGTTGCTATGAGTCAGGTCCAACTCGACGGCACACAACAACAACAACAACAAGAAGGAGATGACTATGGAAGCTTGCGGATTTGCCTGAAGAAGTGCCTTTAGAGGCATGTGGCGGGTCTGTTCAGCTGAGGTCAAGACAGTGTCCCACTCACACCTTGCCATGGGAGAAGGCCTAGGGTCCTGAGACTGTCCTCTGTCTTCTTTCCCTGTGGCTTCAAACTCTCTCCATCCCTCCTCCAAAAGGACATGTGATGGATTCCCAGTGCGTGCTGAGTATAAACCCAATGCCTCCCGCCAGCCTGCACGGCCCTGCATGGTCCAGCCCTGCCCACCTTCCCCATCACACACACCGTGACTCTTCGCTCCAGGGCCACGCGAATGCTCTTCCGTTCCTCACGAGAGCCAAGCTCCCTCCTAGCTCAGGGCCTTTGCTGAGCACCTTCCCACTGACTGACACACACACACACACACACCTGCCCATCACGCACTCACCCTTCACAGCTCCACACACACGTCCTGTCTTCCCAGGGGTCCGCTCTGACACCCCAATGGAGCGGCCGGTCCTTCCCTTCACAGCACTCATCACAGCCTCCAAGCATATTTTTGTGCCGTCTGCCTGCTTAACTTCCTTTCCGCGTGCTGCTCTGTAAGCACCATGGAGGCTGGCCCCAAACCTGTTTGCCCTCCCCTGTGTCCCTAGCAAAGAGCAAACAGGCCTGGTGGCAACATGGTTAGGCGCTTGGCTGCTAACTGGAAGGCTGGCGATATGAACCCACCAGCCTCTCTGGAGAAAGATGTGGCAGTCTTCTTCCACCAAGATTTACAGCCTAGGAAACCCTATGGGCCAGTTCTACTCTGAACGATAGGATCACTATGAGTCGGAATCAACTTTAGGGCAATGGCTTTGCTTTTTTAATATCCTAGTGCCTGGCACAGGAGCTCTGGTAGCATAGTGCCTAAGGCACTTGACTCAACAGCACAGAACAACAACAGTACCTGGCACTTCCAAAATAAAACAAACTCACTGCCATGGAGTTGATTCTGACTCATAGCAACTCTCATTGGATTTCCAACGCTGTAAATCTTTACAGAAGCAGAATGCCTCATCTTTCTTCAAAGGGGCAGCTGGTGGGTTCAAATCACCAATCCTTTTGGTTGGCAACCAAATGCTTTAACTACTACCCCATCAGAGTTCCTTGCCTGGCACACAGTAGGTGCTTAATTAATATTTCTGGAATGAGGAAGTGAATGGACCAATGGGTCCTTTATACTCGCCTCCTGTGCCTCCGTGCCTCACCCAGTGATTCTCACAGTCACCAGACCAGTGACATCAGCATCACCTGGGAACGTGTTAGAAACCAATTCTCCGGCCCCACTGCAGACTTACTGAATCTGAAACTCTGGGCTGGCTGCAGCAGCCTGGGACTCATGAGCCCTCCAGTGCGTCTAGGAGACAGTCAAGGGCAAGAACGCCCATCTGGCCCGCTCTGTGCACTTGACATCACCTCCCTCCCCTTTGAACTCCTGCTCATCCTTCAAGTTCTAGCCCAGGACGCCTTCTCTCTTCCCTGCCCAGAAGTTTAAGCCACCATTCCCAACTCCAAATACACAATGTTTACACTTAACAGCTAAAATTTACTGCCTTGGAGAGTTACTGATATTCACGTCTTAATTGTTGTGCCACTTTTAAGCATCTCTGAGGTCAGGGGCCCTGTCTTTGTCAGCTTTGCATTCCCCCAACTATGCACAAAGTGATTTTCCCCTGAGAAGTAATTACAACGATCAGAAGGGATTTGTGACTGAATGACGTGCAAGAATGAACAAATGAAAGGCCCTGAGGGGCTCTGGTGGCACTGTGGTCACAGCATTTGGCTGCTAACCAAAAGGCTGGCAGTTCGAACCCATCAGCTGCTCTGCAGGAGAAACATGAGGCAGTCTGTTTCCCTAAAGATTACAGCCTTGGAAACCCTATCGGGCAGTTCGACTCTGTCCTATAGGGCTTATGAGTCAGAATCAACTTGATAGCAGTGGTTTGTTGTTTTTGTTTTTTTCATCCACAAAAACCACAGCTCCCTAATTAGCGCTGCGTTCAGACTGCCAGCATGAACTTGGTGATACTTTTTTGGGGGGTCAGTCCCCGTGGCAGTTATTGAGCAAGACCAGGGGTGGGGAAGGGGCAGCGCCTGGGGGATGCGTTGAGCTGCTCGGTGATGAAGCACGACTTCAGGAGGTGGGGCAAGGGGCACTTGATCTTGGAGCCATGGAACTGCTTGGCCGCGGGCTGGCGGCCCTTGCTGGCTGCAAGCTTCTCCAACTTCATGCTCTGGGTGGAGTGGGCGCAGGCACAGAGCCAAACAGCCATGCCGCGGTAGCACTGGGTGACAGCGCCTGTGGTCCTCAGTTTCTGGTATACTGGTATACCCACGTGTTGTGGTTCCCTGTGGTCGCGCTACTGCAGCCCGATGCTGAAGTTCCTCACTTTGGGGGCTTCTCCAGCACCTGCCCAGGGTGCACCATCTCCCCTGAAGACTTCATCTTCTTCAGCTGGGACACAAAAGCACCAGAAGGGAGACTTGGCAACCACATGGTTGGGGGCGAAGATGTGCATGTGGTAATAAAGCATCAGCCTCCGCCACTTAGGACTGACCAGGCAGGGCCTCAGCACTCTAAACTCACGAAGGGTGCCTGAGGCCTTCAGGGGGGGTCACGCTGACTCGCCGCAACCCACAGGAGGACTGGTGTTACATTTTGTTTGGTTTGTTTTGGGGGTGCAGAGGGGAATTGGTGAGTAGGAGATACAAACACAACAGCTTGACAATTCCAACCATCTGCTACTAACCTAGTGAGGAGGCTGTTAGCAGCAGCGAGGAGGGGAAGCTATTCTGTCCAGAGAGAGGGAGAATCCTTTCAGCTGGGATCCTTGGGCAGCTGTCCCATCACCACCTCTGCTTAGAGCTCCTGCTACACCATTTCTCCCAGCAGCCTCGGCAGCTAATAAACGGTAACTACAACACCCAGGCCCTATCTCGAATGTGTATTCAAAATCTGCAAGGTTAGTCTCATGATGCCCATTTTACAGGTGAGGAAACAAAGGATTTGGGCAGTCAACTGACTTGCCCAGTGCACCTCTAGCTGAGCAGTAGCAGAGCTGAGACCTGTCTCCTATGCACGCAAGCTCACCCACACCAGAACAGAGGGGAAGTCACTAATTTATGGGGTAAGAGGGGCAGAGTGGAGGTTCCTTTCACCCCTGGGATCCTATGATGGCAGAGCTGGGACCTACCCACTCTTCTATCTACCCATCTATCCATCCATGAATCCATCCATCCATCCATCCATTCTTCCACTCATCCATCCACCTATCCAATCAGCCGACAAATAATCATTTAATTCCTGCTACCTGCCTAGCACCATATAAGTCAAGCACAGGGGAACCCGGCTTGACTCCCATCTTGAAAACCAATGACATCACATGTAATATACCAGGCTTTGTGTATCTGTTACATCTAAACAATATAAATTACTATTACTACTACTACTAATCAGCCACTCCTCGGAAGGAAGATGGGGCAATCTACTTCCGTAGTGATACTGCCTCGGAAACCCAAGGAGAGGTCGCTATGAGTCGGGTCCGACTTGACAGCACATAACAACAACAACAACACTACTGCTAATAAAAGTAGTTTACAACCAGCTGCATCATAGAATCAGATCAGAGCATGTTTACAAAGGGCCTCTCACACTGCCTAGCACATAGGACACAATGAAGAAATAGGTGATTTCCTGCCAGTGCCAACCAAGATGCCAAACCCTAGGATTCAGTGGTGAATAAGACAGACTTGGTCCCTGCCCTCCCGGGAATTTTATTTTTGTGGCAAAGAGACACAACAAAACAAGTAAACAGACCGATAAATAACCACAGATTATGCTAAATTCTGAGAGGAAACAAAGGGTTTAGACTGTGGACCAGGGAGGGGTGGTTTCTTCCACGGACCAATGAAATGCAGTCTCCTGTCCAAGGCACCAGCCAGCAGGACCAGCGCGTGCAAATGCTCTGAGGTGGGAAAACACTTAGCATATTCTGGACCCATGTCATGGGCAAAGGGAAGAGAAGGAAATAAGAACAAAGAAGCAGGGACTGGCCCATGCCAGACCTATTAAGATCGTGACAAGGAGCCGGGTTGTATGCCAAGTACAGAGGGAAGAGGAGTTGTGGTGGCGCAGTGATTAAAGCATTCGGCTGCCAAACCTACCAGCTGCTCCACAGGAGAAAGATGAGGCAATCTGCTTCTGTAAAGATTTACAGCCTTGGAAACCTGATGGGGTAGCAATTCTACTATGTACTACATGGTCGCTATGGGTCAGAATCGACTCCAAGGAAGTGGGTTTTACTGTTTAAGTTTGGCAGTAGGGAGCTCAAGATTTTTAAGCAGACAGTGACATCTAATAAAATGCATAAATAATCTCACTTGGCCCACAGAACGACCTTGTGAGAGATGAGCCTGGCTATGTTGTTATGTCTATTTTCACAAAGGGAGAAACAGAGGTCTGGGCACTCTGACATCTATGTAGGACTGTAACTCCATAACTCACCCAGGCTGGACATCTGGCCCCCTTCTCTGGGTGGCATAAATGGTTAGTGTGCTTGACTGCTAACCGAAAACCTGAAGGTTCGAGTCCACCCAGGGGGTACCTTGAAAGAAAAGCCGGGTGATCTACTCCTGAGAGAATCAGCTGCTGAAAACCCGTGGAGCAGTTTTATTCTGACACCCACGGAGTTGCCATGAGTCAGGACGGACTTGATGGCACTGGTCCTGCCTCTGAATGGCAAAACCCTACCACAGATTACACCTCTGCACAACGCCAAATTTCAGAGCAAAATGCCACAAACAAAGGGAAGGGCGAGAAACAGAGAGCGTGGGGTTGAGGAAGGAGAAATCCCATCCCGCCAGGAGGCCTCACCTCAAGACCATTTCCTAGTGAGGATGCACTCAAGCTGGGACAAACCTTTCGGCTTGGTATTGGAGAGCTAGACAACTATGCCAGCTACGACTAGAACGTGAGATGGTCTTCTCAAAGGGAAATTTCTGAAGTTCTATTGCTTATAGTGGTGGAAGAAAAAGAAAACGGTCACTTCAGAATCCTGATGGCCAGCCGTCCCCTTATGTTTGCTTTCCACTGAAAGTAATGAGCTATCATTGAAACATGGCTCTTCGAGACTGAGGAAAAAACCATCTCTTACATTCCTGGTGAATGTGAAAGTTGTTATACCTTCATGGGCAAACCAAACCCCCTGAGAGCAACCCTCTAGGACAGAGTAGAGCGCCCCATAGCGTTTCCAAGGCTGTAAATCTTTACGAAAGCAGACTGCCTCATCTTTCTCCCATGGTCGGGCTGAGGGGTTCAAACCGACCTTTTGATTAGCAGCTGAGTGCTTTAACCAGTGCACCACCAGAGCTCCTGAGCACGATCTAACAAGAGCTATTTACAATTAGAATGACACATCCCCTGACCTCTGTGGCCGTCGTATGGCAAGCAGAGAGAAGAGTTGTTAGCGGTCATCAAGTCGGCCCTCAACTCATGATGACCCCGCGCACAATGCAACAAAACACTGCCTGGTCCTTCAGCAGCCCCGCGATCTGTTGGGGAGAGATGACTGTGGTCCACGGGGCTGGATTTTCTGAAGTCGACCACCAGGCCTTTCTTGCTAGCTTGTCTTCATTCAGAAGCTCCTCTGAAAGCAGCTCAGTATCATAGCAACACAGGTGCCTTCACTGACAGTGAGGGGTAGCGTGCGAAGGGAACTGGCTGGGAACGAAACAGGGGTCTCCCTCGGGGAAGGCGTGAACTCTACACGAACCACCAGTGCGCACACCAGTGTGCAACAAAGCACTAGGACTGACCTACCTTCTCTATCTCCACCTTCCCTACCATCCACTTAGCTCCTTTCTTTAAGGGTTGCCAGCAGCAAATGGGGCAGAAGCAGCCAGAGATCTGCCAGGTACAAAAACTGCAGCCTTCCTCCTCTACATGCAAGAGGTAACGTCAAGGATGTCCCTGCCCCAAGGAGGCAGGACAGATCCCTCACTGTGTGTCCTTGGGCACACAGCTTCAGCCACCTAGGCTCCATTTCCACTGCCACTGGTACCTTCACAATAGCCCTGTTGGATGCGGATGGCAAAGCCCAGATCCAAACAGGCAAAGAGACTCTATGAAGGTTACACAGCTAAAAGGTGACACAGCTGGAGTGAGAATCCAAGTCTCTGCAATGAAGGTCGTAAGAATTCTGCCCTCAGTTAATGAGTGCTTACTTACTATGTGGTGGCAACACACTAGGCACTTAATATACATATTCCATTTGAGCCTCACTACCACCCTATGAAGTTACTATTGGTAGTCACATTTTACAGATAAGGAAACTGATGCACAGAGAGGTTAGGCAATTTGTGTGACATCACACAGCCAATAAAGGCAGGGCTAGAAAATGAATGGGGATGGTCTAACATAGAGCCAGGTGCTCCTAACTGCTGTATTACCAGTGTTATCTCTGTGGGGAATGTACATATACAAGCATTTGGCTACTAATCAGAAGGTTGTTGGTTTGAACCCACCAGGTGCTCCAGGGGAGAAAGACGAGGCAGTCTATTTCTATAAAGATGTATAGCCTTGGAAATCCACTAAGGGCAGTTCCACTCTGTCCCATGGGGTCACTATGAAGTGGAATTGGCTTGATAGCACACATACACAGACATAATATAAAATACAAATGTTGTTGTTGTTAGGTGCCGTCAAGTCAGCTCTGAGTCCTAGCAGCCCCGTGTACAACAGAACGCAACACTGCCCGGTCCTGCGCCAGCCTCACGACCCTTGCCATACCTGAGCCCACTGTTGCAGCCACTGGGTCAATCCATCTTGTTGAGGGCCTTCCCCTTTTTCACCGTTCCCCCAGTTTACCAAGTATGTCACCCTTCTCCAGGGAACAGTCCCTTCTAGACAACATGACCAAAGTAGGTGAGACCAAGTCTGGCCATTCTTGCTTCCAAGAAGCATTCTGGCTACACTCCTTCCAGGGCAGATTTGTTAGTCCTTCTGGCTATATGTAAGGAGCTCTGGTGGCATAGTGAATAAGGCACGTGACTACTAACTGGAAGGTCAGTGGTTCAAACCCACCAGCCACTCCTCGGAAGGAAGGTTGGGCAATCTACTTTCATAGTGATACCGCCTTGGAAACCCAAGGAGGGGTCACTATGAGTCAGATCCAACTCAATGGCAGTGAGTTTGTTTTTGTGGTTTTTTTGTTTGTTTGCTCTGGCTGTATGTATGTATTATATGTATTGTTGTTGTTGTTATATGCCGTCGAGTCGGCCCCAACTCATAGCGACCCCTCCTTGGGTTTCCGAGGCAGTATCACTACGGAAGTAGGATTGCCCAACCTTCCTTCCAAGGAGTGGCTGGTGGGTTTGAACCGCCAGCCTTCTGGTTAGCAGTCAAGTGCCTTAGGCACTATGCTACCAGAGCTCCTATTATATGTGTGTGTGTGTGTGTGTGTATGTTCTATAAAACACATATACACAACACATATATACATACAACACATATAAATTTGCTATGCATATCTTTCTGTTTTATCTCATAAACATGCATTACCTGAGTTATATGAAGAACAGGCACCCTCTGGGGAAGAGAATGTCTTGTCTTCTTTTTATCAAGGTTCTAAGAACTAGGCTAGGAGGGCACGGTCTGAAGCTGTTCACACTGCAGTCCCAGCTTGGTGACAGTCCAGTATACACAGGCCTGGGATGCAGCCCCATGGAGCAGGAGAGACCCTTGACCGGCTCCTGAGAGTGCCAGGGTATTCAGTGGGACGATGTGCTTTAAGGAACTGAAAACCCTCCTAAGTGACTTAAATAAACCAAAAAACACCAAACTCAGTGCCATCGAGTCGGATCTGACTCATAGCAACCCCTCCTTGGGTTTCCAAGGCAGTATCACTAGGGAAGTAGATTGCTCAACCTTCCTTCCGAGGAGTGACTGGTGGGTTTGAACCGCCAGTTTTCTGGTTAGCAGTCAAATGCCTTAGGCACTATGCTACCAGAGCTCCTGACTTAAACGAAGGAACTATTTAATTACAGAGCAAAAAAATGCAGCAGTACGGTTGCCTGTGGGGCTGGTTAACTTAGCGCCTCCTCAGCATTACCAAGGACCTAGGTATAATGATTTCTCTCTGGCCCTATGCATCCCCTGGACGGGTCATTTCTCTCCCAGCAGCCATAAAATGGCTGCAGCAGTTCCACATTGGTGACAGCAAAGGAGACGAGCATTGTCTCCAGATATCTCCTTCCATTAGAGGCAAACATTTTCCATGAATCCTCCTCCATTAGACTTCCCAAGATCCCGCTGGCCAGGACAGCGGACACATGGCCACGACAATGAATCATTGGAGAGGAGAATGTCATTGGCTCAGACCAGTCCTGTGGACCTGCTGAAGGGCATGCTACTCAGAGAAGCATGAACAAAATCAGGTTGGAGAAGCAAGGCACAAGGGTGGGCTTGGGGTGGGCAAGCCACACCCAGTGTTCAGCTCAAGGAGGCTTAACGCTTAGAACAATATTTCTAGTGTGGCTTCATCAGAGCTCCAAACAATTCCTGTCATCAAACCCTGCTAAGGACAACAGGAAAACCACCAACATTTTTCAGTTTTCATCCAGCTGTTTGACCTTGGTCTTTCCCCAAGCATTTCTGAACAGCAAAGCCCAGATTCAAAGAGGCAAAGAAGCCTGTTTCCCTGGAGGGGAGATTCAACTCCGAAAGAAGCTTCTGGGAAAACTCAGAGGGCTAATGCTATAGATACAAGCATCCACCACACCACGAGCATGTTCCCCCACATCCTGTGCATTATAGTACTCATTTTACAGATGGAGAAATGAAGCACGGCCGGGAGCTTAAATGACTTGCCCAGCATCCCACATGCAAGATAGTGGCAGCAGCATAATTAGAACCTGGGTCATGCAATTCCGTGAGGACCACAGGGACCATGCACCCCCTTCCCAATCTCAGAAGCTTCTTCTAACTCAGGTCACATCTGCTGCTGTGTTGTTAGCTGCTATCAAGTGAGACCCTGACTCATGGCAACCCTGTGCACCAGGAAACAAAATACTGCCCAGCACACCTGCCCCATGATTTGTTGGGGACAGGGCTGTTGTTTTCCCTGACTGATTTCTGGCAGCAGACTGCCAAGCCTTTCTTCCTCATCCTTCTTAGACTGGAAGGCCCACTGAAACCTATTCAGTATCACAGCAACATGCAAGCCTCTACTGACAGGTGTGTGTGGGGGGTCATTGGGCATGAGGTGCACTGGCCAGGAATGGAATGAGCCCAGGTCTCCTACATGGAGAGGAAAGACTCCACCAGTGAACCACCACAGCCCCCAGGACACATGTAGGAGAAGGAAAATCCAGGCATTGGAGGCAGCTTGGCAGCAAAGGAAAACAGATCTCTTGTGGTTATTATTAGCAAGGCAAGGCAGCTGGGTGTCGAGGGCACCAGCTGTGCGGCTCCCAAGAGAAAAGAGCCCAAGGTGAAGTGCAAGGACCATGAGCTGTGCATCTGGGCAATGAACTCTGCAGTGATGGTGGCCAAAACTTTCCACCAAAATCCCCACTTACAGCTACTTAGCTCTTGGGGGAAAATTAACACATGTCCCCAGGGTTGAGATTTTCCGTGTTTAGCCTCAACTCAAAGGAAGATTTTGTTAGAAAGTTTGGAGAATGCAACTATTTTTAAATAATGACACATGGCACAACATCAGCGCTGTCTCAGAAGAAGGCCTGCATTTTGCTTCTTTTTTTTCCCTGTTACAATTCAAATAGCTACACCGCAGAGTCAAGTGAATAAAGTTAATGCCTATAGAAGCCCTACCATATACCAGGAACTCCCTTCATACTAGACCAATGGTTCGTTCTTAACTGGGGGCAACTTTGCCCCCAGTCCAACAAGGAACTCTAGTGGTGTAGTGGTTAAGGTCAGCAGTTTGAACCCATCGGCCACTCTGCAGAAGAAAGATGAGGCAGTGTGCTTCCATAAAGATTTACAGCTTTGGAAACCCAATAGGAGTCAACTATGAGTTGGAATCAACTCAATGGCAGTGAGTTTGGTTTGGCTCTTGGTGTCCCCAGTCCAGGGATATTTTGCAGAATGTGGACACGTTTTTGGTTGTCACAATGGGGGCTGAGTAGAGGGGATTCTACTGGCAACTAGTAGGCATGGGCCAGAGATGCTGCTGAATGTCATACTATGCACAGGACAGTCCCCCAACACACACCAAGAATCATCCAGCCCCAAATGTCAATAGCATTGTGCTTGAGAAACCCTGTCCTAGGTCAATGGTCCTCAAACAAACATGCATCAGGACCCTTTGCAGGGCTTGTTTAACCCAGATCCTAGGGCCCTGCACCCCAGAGTTTCGAGTGCAGCCTAGGAATGCACCTCTTGACCATGTTTCCAGGTAACGTGGATGCCAGGAACCACACCTTCAGGACACTGCCTTGGAACATCCTTATAACAATTCTGAAAGGTAGGCACTGTTCTTCCTATGTGAGATGTGGGAGAATCAAGACTCTGGTGGCAGAATCCAGATCCACATGTGGAATCTCCAGCCTCTGTGGGTGACCACAGGCTTTGCTGCTCAGCCAAGTACCCGAGGGACCTGGGATGGCATGTATTATCTCTGATAATGACCATCATCTACAATGATGAGTTCCAGACTAAGGGAACCCACCTCAGAATTCTACAATACAGTCACACACCTCATAACATTTGTCTGGGGAATGTATGACCACATATACATCCATGATCCCACAAGATTACAACAGAGTTCAGAAATCCCGATCATCAATTGGCATAATATACTACACAAAAACATTGTTCCATATCCTACTTTGGCAAATAGTGATGGGATCTTAAAAGCTTGCAAGTGGCCATCTAGATACAACGATGGGTCCCTCCTCATCCAGAGCAAAGAAGAGTGAAGAAAACCAAAGATGCATGGAAACAATTAGTCTGAGGGACTGGAACACCATGCAATCCTCAGTCTATATGACCACGAGACCAGAACTAGATGGTGCCCAGCTACCACTGTCAACCACTTGGAGGAGGACCTATGCAGGAGATCCTGGATAGAGAGGTAAAACAGTATGGAACAAAACTCAAAATCATAAAAGGAAAAAGGGGCGGGGGGACCAGGTTTGCTGGTCTGATAGAGCCTGGTGGAACCCTTGAGACTATGGCCCCTAGCTCCCCTTCATATCTGGAATTGAACCCACTCCTGTGGCTTCCAGCCAAACAAAAAGCAGGCATATGAGCTGAACATTTACATTAGGTAGGTACACTCCTTGGAGAAATCAATCATGAGAGAATAGCACTGTGAATGCACAGGGAGAGAGTTCGGGGGGCAGGAGTGCATGGGAGGGAAAGACACAGGGAAGAGGTGGCTATGGGGAGGAAGTGGGAGGAGAGCTGTTGCATTGTGGGAGATTATAGTCAATGTCATGAGACAAAGTGTATCTGAGCTGCTGTATGGAAAATGAACTTGCTCTGTCAACTTTCACCCAAATCACAATAAAATTTTAAAAAAAGAAATCCCAATCAGAGATGGGACACAGCGAACACAACAGCTTCTTGCACACAACACGTGTATCTTATGTCTCTTGTATACAAAGTGATTGCACTGCCAGGTATATAACAGTACAGTACATAAGTAACCTGTAATATATTTACATCTTCATAGTCATAATAAACTCCTATGTCACTGGCTTATGTATGTACTGTACTTTCCATCTAAGAAATCTACTGTGTAACAGTGTATGACTCAATCCATAGGCAGAAGCAGCCAATTCTGTGTATTGTGTGTCTCTTGAGTGTTGTGGCATTACCTCTGTTTAATTTTCTTTCGACAATATTACCATGAAGTGCATCATGGCTCCCAACTGCAGCAAAACCAGTGCTAGTGACAGCAGCAAGAGACAAAGGAGAAGTATCAATTTGGAAGTAAAAAAAGAGGCTATTAAACAATATGAAGGTGGAAAATCAGTGAGTGCTACTGCTCGTGATTTCAGCATGTCACACTCAACAATCACAATGATCTTCAAAAACAAAGAAAAATTCCCCAAGCTGTTAAGATCAGCTCACTGGGTATATGGAAGGTACACACAACAAAGATGAACCCTTTTGCATGTACAGTAGTGTGTTGTCAGTGATGGCAAGCATTGGTCTATGGGTGGATAGATGGGTGGACAGCCTGAACGAGCAGGTATGTCTAGGCAGAGGGGAGTGTGCTCATGACCATGTATACGGTTGGCAGATGATGTTTCTACAAGTATATTTGCATATGCTGTAAGAATGTCTGGGTGTATAGTAGAGCTGACAAGGGACAAAGTTGTGGTGACTTCTTGGCCACAGCCAGCTACCCAGCGGGAGTGAGTAGTTGGATTTGTGGGCTCAGGACCATGGTCGCAGGTGACATCAACCTCAATTGGCATAGCATACTGCACAAAACATCGTTCCAAATCCTACTTTGGTGAATAGCAACTAGGATCTTTAAAAGCTTGCAAGAGACCATCTAGATGCAACAATGGGTCTCTCCTCATCCAGAGCAAAGAAGAATGAAGAAAACTAAAGATGCATGGAAATAATTAGTCCAAGGGACTGGTACATTATGCTATCCTCAGCCTATACGACTATGAGACCACAAGAACTAGATGGTGTCTGGCTACCACTGTCAACTACTTGGAAGGAGATCTCTGTAGGAGATCCTGGATAGAATGGGAGAACAATGTGGAACATAACTGAAAATCATAGGGAAAAAAAAAAAAGGGACCAGGTTTGCTGGTCTGATAGAGCCTGGTGGAACCCCTGAGACTATGGCCCTTAGCTATCCTTCAGGTCTGTAATTGAACTCACTCTTGTGGCTTCCAGCCAAATAACAGATGGGCATATGGGCTGAACACTTATATCAGGTAGATACACCCCTTAGGGGGCAGCAGTACATGGGAGGGAAGGTACCAAAGGGGCAGGGAGGCTGCATCTTCTGACCTCCTCTAACCCCACATGAGGAAGACAGAATCACCAGCAGTAGCCCAAGGCCTATTCCAGCCCTTTCACCAATCCTGACATGCTGGCTCCCTCAAGCCCTTTCACCAATCCTGACACCAACCGTTCCTCCCACAGCACCCCCCACCTCTCTACTGGGTTCGATAATTTGCTGCAGTGGCCACACAGAACTCACAGATTATTAAGGAAGCAACAGGCTACAATTCACGTTCAGGAACACGCGCAGTCGCTCTCTTTCTCTCTCTCTCTCTCTCTCTCTCTCTGCCTGCCGTCTCTCAGCCGACAGTCTCTCTCAGCTCTCTGCCAGCAGTGCGTGTCTCTCGGTGTCTCTCTCAGCAGTGCATGTCTCTCGTGTCTCTCAGCTGGCAGTGGGAGATTCCTCCTGCCTCTAGGAGGTCTCCTTTTGAGCCTGGCAGAGTGACCAAACCAACCAATCCCAGTATCAGAATTCTATACAACTGAGAGAGAACAAACTTCCCAGAAGATTGCTTCCTGCCCCTCCAACAGAAATATACCAGGTGGATAACTTTAACAATCAGCTACGCAGGGCAAAAGGGGAGTTACAAAGACTATGACTGGAAAAGCCACACCATGTAGTTTACTACACCACAGAAGGACACAGGGAAGAGGTGACTATGGGGAGGAAGTGGGAGGAGAGCTGTTACATTGTGAGGAATTGCAAACAATGTCATGAGACAAAATGTATATCAACTGCTGTATGGAAAATTCATTTGCTGTTAACTTTCACCCAAATCACAAAAATTAAAAAAAAAAAAAAAAAGATCAGCTCACTGAAAACTACAAGCCTAAGGAAAATGAGAGATGGACCAATATCAGACATGGAGAAACTGCTAATGACATGTATTGAGGACCGAACACAAAAGTGAATCCCGTTTTTTGTGTGACAATCACTGCTAAGGCATGAAGCTTGTTCAAGATCCCTATAGAAAAAGCAGGATCAGATATGATACGTTGTTCACATAACATCCAAATCGTATAATGTCCTATTTCACAGAACATACTGCGGACATTAAGTGACACATGACTGTAGTATATTCTCCCTGAAAAACTGCTTTCAAATCATGTGTGTATATATATAATGATTCTATTTACATTCAATGTCAAGAGCAGTCAAATCCATAAAGACAGAAAGTATTTTTAAACAAATTTACTATTTAAAGGTCCTCTCGGCCTTTTGCAGGGTATAGAAATTTATCATAGAAGAAATACATTATCCAGGTCTCCATGCCTAATTTACTTAATGTGGGAGCCCACCTATGCTTCATTCAGATCCATTTTATTGTATTTGAAGTTGTTTATGTACCAAGAATGCACAATTTTCTTCTTCCCACCAGGATCCACCATGGGACATCTTTCTGCCAAATCTTGCATCACACTTGAATGGCGTAATGGAAATAATGTTGGACTGGGAGTCAGGAGACCTGGTTCCAGCAGAAGGGAAAAGGAGGCCTCAGAATGGAAAATTGAAACATCACATCTTGGACCTCAAAGGGCTGGTGGATTCCCTTGTTGACGAGGAATTACCAGTGGGTCACCTTGCTACACACACAGTTAAGCACAGTCATTCCTCACTTCAGAAAGATTAAGTCACTCAAAGGTCACATGAGAAGTCGATGGCCAAACTGAGCAGGGGAGAGGGAAAAAAGTAAAAAGCTTCCTAAATTCTCAGTCGTCTAGTTCAAACCACTAGACCATGTTCCCTTTGTTAGAAATGTCTTACTACACCTAAAACGGGGGGAACCTTTTTTTTTTTTTTTTTTTTTTT